>NW_021229077.1:0-896 GCF_002162155.2 Triticum dicoccoides | reverse complement strand
AAAAAATCCAGAAATGATTTAACTGCGTCAGCCTGACGCCAGCATGACGTCAGCGAGTCAACGACCGGTCCAGGTCAAATCTGACAATGCGGGGTCCACACGTCAGCGACACAGGGGCTAATCCCGCGTTGACTCGGCTTTGACCCGCTACGGGGCCCGCTGTCAGTGTCTGTTAGGGTGCTAGTTAGGGGGGGATTAGCTGCTAATGGCAACGCCACGTCAGATACGCCGGCGATGAGTCGCCGGTGACCACAGTACACGGCGGCGAGCTTCGGAGATCGCCGTTCGGGGATGATTTGGTGCGCGACTAGGCTCTACGGAGAGCTTGGAGTGCTCCGCGTCCAGCGGTGCGGGTGGTTGAGCGTGCGGTGGCCGGGAACGACGCCGGCGAGCGTTTGGGCGGCGGCCGGCGTTCGGATGAGTTGCGGGTTTGGGGTTGCAGCGTGCAAACGAACCAACTAACGCGCTAGCCATGCTCTGTGTGCAGCCTCGAGTTCGTTGGACGCTGGTGCGTGACCAGATGGTCACCGGAGTGACGCCGGCGTCGAGCTCGTGCGGCGGTGGGTTTCGGCCTTGATGGAATCAGCGGCCAGAGCGAGCAAAAGAGAACGGGGGTAGGGGGAATCGGGTCAAGGGCTCACCGCGGAGCTGCAGGGAGGGTTAGTGGGCTCGGGGGCGCGCCGGAGTGGCCGAATCGACGGAGAAGATCCTCGGCGGCCGGCGAGGGGGAAAACGTCGGGGGCGGCGTTCCGGGGCTCTTCTGGTCGCGTGAGACGACGAGGAGGACGAGGGAGGACCGGCGGAGCTCGAGGGCGTGCCGGAGAGGCTTCGGGACGGCTGCGGCCGTGCGAGCGCTGGTCGGCGGCGACGGGCTCCGTTCGGTCGCGGGAGGGAGA
>NW_021229076.1:0-2274 GCF_002162155.2 Triticum dicoccoides | reverse complement strand
AAAAAAAAAAATCTTTCCCGAGTGCTACACTCAGCAAAAGGGTATCTTTCCCAAGTGCTACACTCGGCAAAAGAGGGTGTTCACTGCGCTGCACTGTCTTGGCTGTCGAAATTGCATACATTTTACATTTTCACGAGATAAAGTTGATGCAAAAATTAAAGTTTATGACATTTGGATAAAGTTTTTGATATTTTACATTTTACATTTTACATTTTCACGAGATAAAGTTTATGATAAAGTTGATCCAAAAATTAAAGTTTTTCATTTTCACGAGATAAATAATTTTCATGTTGAGATCTTTGACAATTTAGGCCATATTAATTACACTTTCTGCCATGCCAAAATATGGTCTCAAATGACAAGGGAGTGATCATATTTATTGCATAGTTTATGACAATGTGCCTAAACTGGGCACTTAGGTTCCAACCTTTTTGTACAAAAAATAATTTCCATTTTCTAAGTGTAAAAAATCGATATGTTTGTGAAGCGGGTACAAAAATAGGGTGCAAAATGGCACCACTCCGATATTCACATAAAGTAGACCATTTTTTGTCAAATCCCCAAGTTTTGTAGATTTTCTACATTCCTAGCGATTTTTGCACATTTAAATGACTTTATATTGATTTCATGAAAGTAATTAAAATTTTAACTGCAAGTGTGTGATAGCTCTATCCTAAGAATTAGCAAAAAATATTTTTGTGTAAACAAATAGTCATTATATGGAAGAACCCTTAGAGTTTTTAGAGATTCAACCCCTTGCCATGAATAGCCATGCTGCCATTTTGACTCCGCTTTGGAAACAAATAAAAGTAAAAAAGACTACAAGTTCAAAAAAAATGCAATCCTTTCGCATGGAGTCATGTTATGTGACCTAGTTACGAGAGAAAAAATACCAATGTTTTAATATGAATGTTTTTTTTAATAAATTCCTTCACAAGACAGGCTATCATGTGAGAACATTCATGGCTTTCAAGTCAAAAGACCAAGGTGATGATCATATTCAGTGCATAGTTTATGATAATGTGCCCAAATTACACACAAAGGTGCATCTTGCACTTAGAAACAATGTTGCCAAATGGAGTTTTCAACTTTTTTGTATGAAAACCCCATTTTTCATTTTATTAGTGTAAAAAATGGGTATTTTTTGTGAAGCAAGTACAAAAAACAAGGTGCAAAATGGCACCACTCCAATTTTCTCAGTAAGTAAACCATATTCTATGCACAATTCCCGAGTTTCATGGATTATCTAGATTTATAGCTACTTTCTCACATTTAAATTATTTTATGAAAATTTCTTGAAAGTAATTCAAATTTGAACTCCAAATGTCTTATAGCTCTGTCGTAAAAATTAGCAAAAAATATTTTTAGGTACACTAGTAGTCATTATATAGAAGAACCATTTACATTTTTTTAGAAATTCAAGCCCTTGCCATAAATAGCCATGCCGGCCATCTTGACCCTGTTTTAAAAAAGAAATAAAAACAATACAAGCTCAAAAGATGTAATCCTTTTGCATGGAGTCGTTTTGTGTGTACTAGTTGCAAGGAAAAATATCAAACTTCCAAAATCATAAATTTGAAGAAGAAAAATCCTTCAGAAGGGCTATCATGTATGAACACTCTTGGATTTCAAGTCAAATGACCAAGGTAATGGTCATATCTAGCGCATAGTTTATGATAATGTGCCCAAGTTGGACACAAAGGTGCATCTTGCACTTACATACAATGTTGCCAAATAGAGTTTCAAGTGTTTTATAAAAAATCGTTTTCATTTTCGAAGTGTCAAAATTGACAATTTTGTGTGAAGCAAGTAGAAAAAACAGGGTGCAAAATGGTCATGGAGGCAGCAAGGTTGATGAAAAAGCCTTCGGCGGTATATTCGCCATCCGTGGAGTGCCGAAACAGGCCTCCAGATTGGATCTTCTCATAACAGTAATTTGCAGCAGTGGAAAAAATCATAGAAAATTGGTACCGAGGGTTTAGGAAATTCTGGAATTTATAGGCAGAAGAATGGCGGTAAGGTGGTGCTTGTCGGCCCTAAGTGGCCATGGGGTGCGCTCTAAGCCCTGGGCTGGCGCACCACGAGGGCGTGTTGGGGACCCACATGATCCTCTCGCTTCCCTCCAGTGCTTTCTGGAACATTTGTTGCCCGAAAATATCACCTTAATTTTTCAGGATATTTTGGCCTCAATAGATATTGATTTTCTAAAAAGTCAAAAATATGCGGAAGACATCAACTACCGCTAGGCACTAAATTAATAGGTTAATCCAAAAA
>NW_021229075.1:0-693 GCF_002162155.2 Triticum dicoccoides | reverse complement strand
GAGAGAATGCGAGATAGAGCATCAGCCACAAAGTTGAAGAGTAAAGGGGACGCTGGATCCCCTTGCCTGAGGCCCCTGCCATTAGCAAAAAACTGGCTAATTTGGCCATTGACAGCCACAGCCGTGTGCCCCCAGAAACCAATTGCATCAGGCGCTGCATAACAGGCCCCTCAAAGCCCTTAGCCAAAAGAACTTGCCGAAGGAATTTCCAGCTAACCGAGTCGTAGGCCTTTTCAAAGTCAAGTTTGAGAACCACAGCCTTGGTCCCTCGCACCCGTAAGTCATGAACTATCTCATGTAAACAAAGTACCCCGTCCAAAATGAACCTCCCTTTGATGAAAGCAGATTGGAAAGGGCTAATGGTCCGATGTGCAATGGGAGATAGCCTAGTGGCCATGCCCTTTGCAGGCATCTTTGCGAAGTTGTTGATTAAAGCAATCGGCCTAAATTGAGAAATCATATCCGCACCCTTGACCTTAGGGATGAGGGAGAGAACCGCATAGTTATGTCTAGAAATGTCAACCGATCCCAGCCAATACCCTTGGATGACAGCAGAAATTAGACCTTTTAGTTGGGGCCAGAATTGTCGAAAGAACGGAATGGAGAAACCATCAGGGCTTGAAGCCGCATTAGAATTAGCCGTCCGAATAGTATCAAAAATTTCCTCCTCAAAAGGGGGAATCAACAGAAGCT
>NW_021229074.1:0-4142 GCF_002162155.2 Triticum dicoccoides | reverse complement strand
GAGATTTCCGAGATTGGAGTAGCAACCGGCGAATGGGCGAACTACCCCTGTTTCCCCTGCTTATAAAGAGGGAGAGGGGAGATGTTTCGCCTTTCCGAATAAAGAAACCACCCACGATCTCTCCCACGACGCCGCATTCAACGCGTGCCGTTCGGGGAGGGCGCGGTGGATACGGGGAGAGATACGGCATAACCCAGGCCGCGCGTGCCGTGCCCTGTTTTGGGCCTGACCCAACAGCGCTCGGCACCGTGTATGGCCCAGGCCCGAGGGCTCCTGTCGGTGTACTAGAGTAGGGGTACCCTAGTATCCCAAACTTGTGCACGGGCAGTCGCAGCATCCCGCGGCAAGGCTTGCCGGGTGACCGCCAAGGTCCTCCATGGTTCCTTTGGAGCCATTCAAGGACAAAGTATCCAAGCCAAGGAGACAAGACCCCGGCAAGAAGAGCTTGCCGGGAAGGCCAACCAAGGCAAGGCGCTTAAGGAGACAAGACCCCGACAAGAAGAGCTTGCCGGGAAGGCCAACCAAGGCAAGGCGCTTAAGGAGACAAGACCCCGGCAAGAGGAGCTTGCCGGGAAGGCCAACCAAGGCATCTCAAGGAACTTGCCGCGACGCGCCACGCGTCCCAGCAAGGCCCGGTGAGCGACAAGCTCCCGGACGCGACAAGACGACAACCGCGGCAAGCCACCACTCTGTGCCCGCGCTCCAGCACATCCACCAACGCGTCGCTCTGGGACCCTTCCAGGCGTACGTGGCGGGAGGCTGTGCAGCCAGCGATGCGCGGTGGCAAGCGGCACTGACAAGATTGCCATCGTGGCGAGCGGTGGCATCCCTGACGGTCCCTTTTGCACTATTTAGGCGACACAGACGGGCATTTAATGCCCTTGTCCCCTGCCGTCAGGGTTAGGTATGATACATTGTAGCAGGTAGCTGTACCAACCGCAACACCTTTCCATTTTTACCCTTGTCTACGTTGCCACCTGTCGGTGACCCCTTGAGCATATAAAAGGAGGCCCATGCGCAACGTATGGGAGGGGAAGAGAACACTCAGGCTCGGTCCCGTTAGCTGTTGGGGTGTACTGTAGCACTCTGCACTCCCGAGCAAGAACTCAATACAAACCACAAAGCAGGAGTAGGGTTTTACGCATCCGTGCGGCCCGAACCTGGGTAAACCGCTCGTGTGCTTCGCCTCGATCCGCTCTTCGTGCGACCCTCGCCCCCGCCGAACCGAAAGGGACTCGGTCCGCCGGTCCCATAGGTGCTCGTGGATTCGTCCCCCGGCAGAAGACATCTCCTCCTTCTTGATTCAGCAAGGGGGAAGGAGAGGTTGATGGAGATCCAGCAGCACGACGGCGTGGTGGTGGAAGCAGCGGTGATCTCGACAGGGCTTCGCCAAGCTCAGCGAGAGGGAGAGGTGTCACGGGAGGGAGAGGGAGGCGCCAGGGGCTTAGCTGCGCAGCCCTCCCTCCCCCCTCTTTATATAGGGGTCCAGGGGGGCGCCGGCCCCTCTAGATCCCATCTAGATGGGGGGCGGCGGCCAAGGGGGGTGGCTTGCCCCCCAAGCCAAGTGGGGCGCCCCCACCCCTAGGATTTCCAACCCTAGGCGCAGGGGGAGGCCCAAGGGGGGCGCACCAGCCCATCAGGGGCTGGTTCCCCTCCCACTTCAGCCCATGGGGCTCTCCGGGATAGGTGGCCCCACCCGATGGACCCCCGGGACCCTTCCGGTGGTCCCGGTACAATAACGGTGACCCCCGAAACTTTCCCGATGGCCGAAACTGGACTTCCTATATACAATTCTTCACCTCCGGACCATTCCGAAACTCCTCGTGACGTCCGGGATCTCATCCGGGACTCCGAACAACTTTCGGGTTACCGCATACTAATATCTCAACAACCCTAGCGTCACCGAACCTTAAGTGTGTAGACCCTACGGGTTCAGGAGACACGCAGACATGACCGAGACGACTCTCCGGTCAATAACCAACAGCGGGATCTGGATACCCATGTTGGCTCCCACATGCTCCTCGATGATCTCATCGGATGAACCATGATGTCGAGGATTCAATCAATCCCGTATACAATTCCCTTTGTCAATCGGTACGTTACTTGCCCGAGACTCGATCGTCGGTATCCCAATACCTCGTTCAATCTCGTTACCAGCAAGTCACTTTACTCATACCGTAATGCATGATCCTGTGATCAACCACTTGGTCACATTGAGCTCATTATGATGATGCATTACCGAGTGGGCCCAGAGATACCTCTCCGTCATATGGAGTGACAAATCTCAGTCTCGATTCGTGCCAACCCAACAGACACTTTCGGAGATACCCGTAGTGCACCTTTATAGTCACCCAGTTACGTTGTGACGTTTGGCACACCCAAAGCACTCCTACGGTATCCGGGAGTTGCACAATCTCATGGTCTAAGGAAATGATACTTGACATTCGGAAAAGCTCTAGCAAACGAACTACACGATCTTGTGCTATGCTTAGGATTGGGTCTTGTCCATCACATCATTCTCCTAATGATGTGATCCCGTTATCAATGACATCTAATGTCCATAGTCAGGAAACCATGACTATCTTTTGATCAACGAGCTAGTCAACTAGAGGCTCACTAGGGGCGTGTTGTGGTCTATGTATTCACACATGTATTACGATTTCCGGATAACACAATTATAGCATGAACAATAGACAATTATCATGAACAAGGAAATATAATAATAACCATTTTATTATTGCCTCTAGGGCATATTTCCAATAGTAGGATTTTCTATCCACCCTTCCTTAGAGGTCTCCTGAAGTATTACGGCCTCCAACTACACAATCTAACGCCAGGCTCCATCCTGCATATCGCGGGCTTCGTTGCTCTTTGCGAGCTGTTCCTAGGCAGTGAGGCTCATTTCGAGCTATGGCGGAATTTTTTCTGCCTCGTCCCCCGCTCCCAAAAGGGATCTATATTCGATGTGGGCGGCGCCGAGGTATGGCGCATAGCCGGGACAGGATACCTATCCGGCACTCCGAAGAAGCCATTTGAATAGTGGCCCTCGGAATGGTTTTATATGAAGACGTCCTTCTGCCAGACCCAATCCGGCGCGGTCTTCCCAAATTCTCCAGTTCTTCCTTAAAGAAGCGCGCCAGCTAGTATCCTCGAAGCCTCGAGGAAAAAGACAGTGCGGAGGTCGAGAGGCTAGCAAGCAAAATCAGAGTACTTGCCAACTCCAGGCTGTCTATAATCGAGGTAATGGCAATTTTCAATAATGTGATGTGTTCAGCCGCTTCAATCTAGGGGTTTTCCCATGTGGCATTACAACGGGGAGGACGATGCATCTCGTTGTCTACGCAAGGGTCCGGATAATTTTGCCGCCCTAGCCACCATCTTAGCTGACCTTTTCAAAGGGGACAAGGAAGACTTCACTCGCTTGAAATGTTGGGAAGGTTTTTCTATGTATAACCCCATCGACTGGGTGAGTTTTTTGATTATTGGCCTTACTCAACCTTTTTCCAGAGTTATGCTAGTCGAACTTAATTCAGCTACTTTTAATAGGAATGTAGAAAGGTCATCGAGGGGATCTACAACCCCTCTCCGTGGCCAGAGGACCATGTTCAAGACCTGGATCCCGGATATGAAGAAGATCCGGATATATCCATAGAACTTAAGGAGGGAGTCTTTTATCAACAAGCTACGATGGCACGGAAGTGGCTATTATAGCCGACTACCCCAGCCTTCTCCCCTCCTCACATGTAAGTACCCAGGAGACATCTCCTCCAAAAGAGTTTCCTCATTGCACCTCACCCACCGCACTGTCTCATGCTCCGAAGGGGTGGCGCTCATCTCGCTGAGCTGTATGAAAGGCGTCCTCTAAGAAGGCGACGCCCGCATAGGGCGAGTCTTTGAAAAGAAGGGTGAATGGTGATACTACCGAGCCCCTATGAGGGAGTCCTGGATTAGGGGGTGTCCGGATGGCCGGACTATACCTTCAGCCGGACTCTTGGACTATGAAGATACAAGATTGAAGACTTCGTCCCATGTCCGGAAGGGACTTTCCTTGGCGTGGAAGGCAAGCTTGGCGATACGGATATGTAGATCTCCTACCATTGTAACCGACTTTGTGTAACCCTAACCCTCTCCGGTGTCTATAT
>NW_021229073.1:0-871 GCF_002162155.2 Triticum dicoccoides | reverse complement strand
GAGTCCGGCGTGCATATTGTCTTCGGCATTGCAAGGCGGGTTCCTCCTCCGAATACTTCATAGAAGATTTTGAACACAAGGATAGTGTCCGGCTCTGCAAAATAAGTTCCACATACCACCATAGAGAGAATAATCTTTACACAAATTCAATTTGCTGACGTTTTTTGCGGCGTGACGTACATCATGGCCAAGCCTTCACTAGAATCATTTTTACTGTCCCACCTCAGCGCGTTTAGCGAGGTGGTTTCCTTGGCACGTCTTGTCCAAGCAGAGATCGTGTCCCCTTATTCCGGGATTCTCATCAATACGGGCGTGGGTAACCCAACCGCGCCATTGATTACAGTGCTTGGAAGATAAGCGAGTCTTATCAGGCTGGTGGGGACGCATAGTTTCATCCGTCCATATAAGGGGATAAGGATCCACCTTTTTACCTACGCCTTCTTCCTCCTTTGCTTATCCATTTCCGCGCACTCGAGCTCCAGCGCCCAAGTCCGCACATCCCGCCTCAACTTTCCCCAGCCATGTTTGGAGCGGGAGGCAAGTGGATGGTTTCCTCTGTAACGGAGGAACAAGTCAAAAAGCTGCGGAAGGCCGGATACTTATCCAGCGACATTGCGCATCGGCTCCCCAACAAGGGGCAGCTCCTTCCTACCCCCAGGCCCCATGGGAGGGTGGTGTTCCTCACCCACTTCCTCCGCGGACTAGGTTTTCCACTTCACCCATTTGTCCGGGGGCTCATGTTCTACTATGGCCTAGATTCCCATGATCTGGCCCCAAATTTCATCCTCAACATCTCGGCGTTCATCGTCATGTGCGAGGCCTTCCTCTGCATCCAGCCCCACTTCGGCTTATGGCTGAAGATTTTTAATGT
>NW_021229072.1:0-607 GCF_002162155.2 Triticum dicoccoides | reverse complement strand
TGGTGTCACGTGCTCGTCTCGGCGTCCGTCGTACAAAGACATTAATGTACTTAAATCCATGCCATCTCCTCTTTGAGAACTCAGGCCATAGTAGCTCTGCAAGCTGCTCATTGCAAGCTCGGCCTATTCCCTGTGTAGACTTGTCGCAATCTAGTAAATTCACAATGTCCCTATTTTGCTGAATGTTCGGAGCCCACGCTCTGGAAAAAAGCAGAGAAGAGGTTAGAACAGACTATTATATTTACATACCATGTACAGTTGTACACCAACTTAAATAGTCAAAACATGGGTGAAGCGTCCTGATGCAAAAGCAAGGAGGGAAACACTAGACCTTAAACAGCGACAATACTATGAACTTCTAAAAATGAGTTGTCTTTATCTGATAAATAGTTTGGACTTTGTAACTGACCAAAAATCAATAATAATGAAACTTATGGACTCTGTGTTGCAGCATGGAAGAGAAAAAAACCAAAAACACAAGGAATACAGTAACATTAGGAATTCTTCTAGCTTAATGCTCATGTATATACAGATTGTGCTCTATCTCTGTTGTTTGAATAATGTTCAGAGCTCAGTTTCTTTGCACAGATGTTCAGAATTCATACAA
>NW_021229071.1:0-972 GCF_002162155.2 Triticum dicoccoides | reverse complement strand
TAGACAAAGGGAATTGAATACGGGATTGATTAAGTCCTTGACATCGTGGTTCATCCGATGAGATCATCGTGGAACATGTGGGAGCCATCATGGGTATCCAGATCCCGCTGTTGGTTATTGACTGGAGAACGTCTCGGTCATGTCTGCATGTCTCCCGAACCCGTAGGGTCTACACACTTAAGGTTCGATGACGCTAGGGTTATAAAGGAAGCTTGTATGTGGTTACCGAATGTTGTTCGGAGTCCCGGATGAGATCCCGGACGTCACGAGGAGTTCCGGAATGGTCCGGAGGTAAAGATTTATATATAGAAAGTCCTGTTTCGGCCATCGGGACAAGTTTCGGGGTCATCGGTATTGTACCGGGACCACCGGAAGGGTCCCGGGGGCCCACCGGGTGGGGCCACCTGCCCCGGGGGCCACATGGGCTGTAGGGGGTGCGCCTTGGCCTACATGGGCCAAGGGCACCAGCCCCTAGAGGCCCATGCGCCAAGATAAAGGGAAAAGGGAAGAGTCCTAAAAGGGGAAGGCACCTCCGAGGTGCCTTGGGGAGGATGGACTCCTCCCCATCCTTAGCCGCACCCCTTCCTTGGAGGAGGGGGCAAGGCTGCGCCTCCCCCCTCTCCCTTGGCCCTATATATAGTGGGGAAAAGGAGGAGCAATCATACCTAAGGCCTTTGGTTGCCTCCCTCTCCCTCCCGTGACACATCTCCTCTCCCGTAGGTGCTCGGCGAAGCCCTGCAGGATTGCCACGCTCCTCCACCACCACCACGCCGTTGTGCTGCTGTTGGATGGAGTCTTCCTCAACCTCTCCCTCTCTCCTTGCTGGATCAAGGCGTGGGAGACGTCACCGGGCTGTACGTGTGTTGAACGCGGAGGTGCCGTCCGTTCGGCACTAGGATCATCGGTGATCTGAATCACGACGAGTACGACTCCATCAACCCCGTTCACTTGAACGCTTCCGCTTAGCGATCT
>NW_021229070.1:0-1082 GCF_002162155.2 Triticum dicoccoides | reverse complement strand
TGCCCACGTCAAGAGGTATGAGACCTCCGACGAGTTTTCTAGCCTACAAACTAAGGGAGAAGATCTCAATCGTTGAGCTTGTACTCAGATTGTCTGAGTACAACAATCACTTGAATCGAGTGGGAGTTGATCTTCCAGATGAGATAGTGATGTTCCTCCAAAGTCATTGCCACCAAGCTACTAGAGCTTCGTGATGAACTATAACATAACAGGGATAGATATGATGATCCTTGAGCTATTCGCAATGTTCGACACCGCGAATGTAGAAATCAAGAAGGAGCATCAATTTTTTATGGTTAATGAAACCACTAGTTTCAAGAAGGGCAAGGGCAAGAAGGGATATTTCATTAAATGGTAAATCAGTTGCTGCTCCAGTGAAGAAACCCAGGGTTGAACCCAAACCCGAGACTAAGTGCTTCTGTAATGAGGGAACAGACACTGAAGCAGAACTACCCTAGATATTTGGTAGATGAGAAGGCTGGCAAGGTCGATAGAAGTATATTAGATATACATTATGTTAATGTGTACTTTACTAGTACTCCTAGTAGCACCAGGGTATTAGATATCGGTTCGGTTGCTAAGTGTTAGTAACTCGAAATAAAAGCTACGGAATAAACAGAGACTAGCTAAAGGTGAGATAACGATGTGTGTTGGAAGTGTTTCCAAGGTTGATGTAATCAAGCATCGCACGCTCCCTCTACCATCGAGATTGGTGTTGAACCTGAATATTGTTATTTGGTGTTTGCGGTGAGCGTAGACATGATTGGATTATGTCTATTGCAATACGGTTATTCATTTAAGGAGAATAATGGTTACTCTATTTATTTGAATAATACCTTCAATGGTCTTACACCTAAAAGAATGGTTTATTGAATCTCGATCGTAGTGATACACATTTTCATGCCAAAAGATATAAGATAGTAATGATAGTACCACTTACTTGTGGCACTGCCATGTAAGTCATATTGGTATAAAACGCATGAAGAAGCTCCATGTTGATGGATCTTTGGACTCACTCGTTTTTGAAAAGTTTGAGACATGCGAACCATGTCTATTGGTGTATACGCATGAAGAAACTCCAT
>NW_021229069.1:0-385 GCF_002162155.2 Triticum dicoccoides | reverse complement strand
AGTTTCAAATAATGTGCAAAAGATTTAGAAATGTTTGCTGATTTAAAAAGTATTCATGAACTCAAAAAAATATTCGTCAGAAACAAAAAAATGTACCTAAATTTCAAATATTGTTCCCAAATTTCGAAAGATGTTTGCTGGCTCAATACAATTGTTTACAAAATATCAAAAAAAGTTAGTGAATTTGTAAAACGGGGCAAAACGACCGACGAACCAACTATTTCCGAGGCGGAGCTCGCAGCGAGGCAGGGCGCGAGATACGACCTGTGCAATGTCGGTCACCGCTCCGCGTTCGCCAAGTCGGACGTGGCGCCGGAATGTTCCGGCAATGACCCTGACCTTTCTGCCGCATGGACGCTCGACAGCTCCATCACCACCATAGAGA
>NW_021229068.1:0-399 GCF_002162155.2 Triticum dicoccoides | reverse complement strand
GTAATTAAGAAAGGTTCTTGCTAGAAGCCCGCAGCAGCCACGTAAAGCTTGCAATAACAAAGTAGAAGACGTTTAACTTGTTTTTGCAGGGCATGTTGTGATGTGATATGGTCAAGATATGAAGTGATATATGTTGATGTATGAGATGATCATGTTTTCTAATATCGACAACCGGCAGGAGCCTTAGGGTTGTCTCTTTATTGTATGAAGTGCAAGCGCCATGTAATTGCTTTACTTTATCACTATGCATTAGTGATAGTTGTAGAAGCAATAGTTGGTGTGAAGACCTCGATGCAACGATGCTACGATGGAGATCAAGGTGTCAAGCCGGTAACGATGGAGATCATGACGATGCTTTGGAGATGGAGATTCAAAAGAAGAAGTTGATGATGGCCATAT
>NW_021229067.1:0-638 GCF_002162155.2 Triticum dicoccoides | reverse complement strand
GGTGATGGAGAAGTATCCGAAAAATTCCCTCTACGCGGATTGCCCTTCGCGCGTCTACGGCTGTGGCCGGCAGCCTCCGGGGGCTAGCATGCCGCCAAATCTTGCGTAGGCGGACTCTCACAAGTCTGGAAATGTTGCGGCGGATGCAAACGCCCGGCACGCGTGTCTGGGGTGTGCCCCCCTCACGGACGGCGCCGCCGCCGGCACCTGGAGGGGGGAAACGGACGCGTGGGGTCTACAAGGAGGGGATCTTGCTGTGGGTCTGGCCCAGATGTTGCTCCAAAGTGTTCCTATGGGCTGACCTAACACAACCGGGTGGGGAGGTCCACTGGTCAAAGCCCGTCCGTGCAAAGTCAATGGGCTAGATCCCGTGGTCAAACGCTACACGGTTAGGCGGGACGGGGGCACTGGGGGGGGGGGTAGCAATGCCACCGGAGCGTCGCACCGGGCCCTCATACATGCGGGGTGGTGTGGTGGCATGTCCGAAGAGGCGGGACGCTTCTCCGGGGCGTGGCCCCCCTCACGGACGGCGATGACACGGTAGTAGACGTTCTGCGGTAATGATGCCGCGTCAATATTACTAAATACTCGGAGCGCGATAAAATCATGAGTTTTTTTGCATGACGTGGGCACTTGTG
>NW_021229066.1:0-1800 GCF_002162155.2 Triticum dicoccoides | reverse complement strand
TAGCTAACTATAAACTTTTTTCATATCTTGTCTTTTTCCCAAAATGAACATTGTAGTAATAATGACCTTCTGGCGTAAATGTGTTTGACCTTCTTTCTAATTGCTCCAAAACTATTATTTAGTTGAACTCTCTGCCAAAAAGTTATTGTGTTGTACGTTGCAAACCAAAATAAATAAATTCAGTTATAATAATCAATAACTACAAACATATAGGTGGACAACATTTAACCAATAACTACAAACATATAGGCGGACACCATTTATTAGCCAAACGCAAAGCAAAAGCAAAATGCGTACACACCAAGTGTAACAATTAGAAGGTTAATACATGCGTTCTTGTCTGCACATACTTCATACATAATAGAGTAACTCAGTTCGAGTAAAATATGCTACTGTACATACATACACATGTTCATTACATGGCAAAATGATTAGATGCTACCACCAATGGCCGGTTTGAAAACCTATGTTTTTTCTTCACCGCACATCCTCTCCCCATCTTCTCGGGTGCTACAGTGCCTCTTGTATAAATTTTGTCTCTGCTGCAGTTAGATCAACAAATGACTAGAGTTCGTTGCAAATAACCATGTTATGATTGGTATGTTTCACTCTGGTTTGGTTCTGACCCTTTGTTACTTTTCTCTTCTATTGTAATCATATGAACATAGCGCAATGACAAACTTGTATTATTATATTTCCAAACCAGGAGGGGAACCCAACAAGCATTACTACAAGGAAAGAGTAGAACAAGGATTACTTACCGACAATTGCGAGAGCGCGGCAGGGAAGCTGAAGAACCGCCTCTAGCTCCGAACTAAGGAGGACTCGATGAGATAACCACACAGGAAATCAACAAATTGATCTTCAAAAAGTCAACAAGCTGAACTTCAGAAGACGACTAGATAGGGTGCAAGTGAAGCAACCTTTCTCTTCAAAAAATCAAAAAACTGAACTTCAGGAAATCAACAAAGTGAACTTTAGAAAATCAACAAGCTGAATTTCAGAAGCGAAACAAACTATACTTCACAGGGCCCTACAAAATATGCATGGTTATACTCCACTTTAAAAACTTCAGAAAATAAACAAACTGAACTTCTACAGGGCCAGATGCTGACCTTTCTATTCGCATCGCCATTGCTGACCAGTAATTGAAGGTCGAGGATGGCGGCCCCCACTGCACTGCCCTCTCATACGCAAGGGGATTGTGGCGGCCGGGCACCTGGCAACGGACGACCAGGACGACCAAGCAAGAACATGCATCTATCTTTGAACAAATTGTGTCATCAAGTTAGCGTCATACTAGTGTCAATTTCTAGACCCAAAATTTTCCTTTTTGCCTGTGCAACCTCTCATATGGACATATGCAAACCTTTGGTCAAATTATAGTGTAGCAGATCACAAAGAAATCACCAAGGTTTTGACATTACAGGGAGCAAAAAGATCAAATTTTCTGATTTTTTTATCATCAAACGAGATGGAGGAGAAAATGGGGAGAAGAGAGAAGGATGGGGAAGATGCAGTGGATAGGTAGGAGGAAGATGTTCTAGGCAAGCTGGGGATGGGGCTGTGGAGGAGGATGTTGGAAATATGCCCTAGAGGCAATAATAAATTAGTTATTATTATATTTCCTTGTTCATGATAATCGTTTGTTATCCATGCTAGAATTGTATTGATAGGAAACTCTGATACATGTGTGGATACATAGACAACACCATGTCCTAGTAAGCCTCTAGTTGACTAGCTCGTTGATCAATAGATGGTTACGGTTTCCTGACCATGGACATTGGATGTCATTGATAA
>NW_021229065.1:0-2398 GCF_002162155.2 Triticum dicoccoides | reverse complement strand
CCCCCCCCCCCACAGCACCTGTTGCTGCTTGTGGCCGCCCCCGTGGCGGTTGCCACGGTGTCTGCCACCCGGCTGCTGGGGGGCAGCGGGAGGGGGAAGTACCCAGGAGGCGCGGGGGACGGCGGCTGCTGGCGCGGCGCGGGTGGGGCGGCCGATGGAGGGCGCCACATGAGGTGCCGGCAGCGAGGGCGTGATGCTGCACACGCTTCTTGACCCCCTTCATCCGGTGGTCCTCCAACCGCAAGTACGCCACGAACTTGAGGAAGGAGGTCTCCGGCATCAAGGTGAGGTTGGAGGCGGCATTGTCGAAGTCCTCTTTCAGGCCGGCTGTGAGCGTGCTGAGGAGGAGGTCGTCATCCACCTTGGCTCCAATGTCGCGGAGCTCATCCGCCAACGTCTTCAAGCGGCGGCAGTAGTCATCAATGGACTGGTCATCCTGGTGGCAGTCAAAAAATTCCTGCTGCAAAAAAAACGCGGCGCTGAAGCTTGTTGTCGGTGAAGAGGCCGTTCAGCTTGACCCGCATGGCGCGGGCGTCATCGCCGACGCTCACGACCGTGTGGAACAAGTCCTTGAAGATGCTGGTGAAGAACCACTGGATGATCGTGGCGTCGATCACGGTCCACTCGGCGTCGTCCACCATGGCGCGGGAGTCAACGGTGCAATCCACATGATCCACGAGGTTGTTCTCGCGGAAGAGCGGCGAGAAGTACGTCTTCCACACGAAGTACGTGGAGTTGGAGGCGTCGAGGACCACGGGGACGCGTGCGTGGACGTTGATGTCGCGGATCTCAGCAGGGTCGACGGTGATGGGGTTGAAGTAGGTGGAGGCGTTGGCCGACATGGCTGCGAGGGCATGGGGAAGGAGGCGGCGCGGCTGTGGAGGAGCGGCGCGGCGGTGGGAGGTGGGCGGCGCGGTGGGAGGGCGGCGCGGCGGGGAGGAGAGGGCGGCCGGAGGTGCGCGTGGGGAGGTGGGGTGGCGGCGGCGGCTAGGGTTTACGGAAGCGGTAGGATCGACTTGCAATAGATACCATGTAGAGAATGATTTGATGCATCGATAATTGATTGATCGTGCACTAGGTACATATATATAGGTACAAGGGGCGCGACCGGTATCTTGTCTCCTAAGATACACGTACATATAGAGGGAGACAGACACTACAGATACTGCATACATAACCCAGACCTACGTATATGTACACATGTTCAACACTGTAGAATTTGTTGTGGCTTCATCGAAATAGAGCAGGTGACGTGATCCCCTTGTCGGCGGTGTATATTAACTCTGCCCTCGCAGATCGGTTATACCAATCCGGCACTTCTAAAAGGAGCTAGGATAGTGACAAGAGGAGATGTGTTTGGTGAACCTCTCCTAGAAAATTTTATGCGTTTTGGTGCAAACTGATGGTGGAGATGAGAACATATCCTTCGGTCAGAAAGGGCGTCGTAGTTTTTTTATGGGATGAAATAAAGACGAGTCTTGTAAATCTGGTCCATTTTACCATTATTACGAGCCTTGCACCAATCTCAAAGCGTCTCTTCAGCAAAGTGTCTGTCCCGCACCCCACTTTATATGTAAAGCAACATCACCTAAATTACACGGTCGGATGATGCAATTTAATGAGGTAGCCCTCCAAGATAACAGATCTCTAGATAGATGTCCAACATAAACACACGTGACTATGCTACCAAAAAACTAGCACAAGACTACCATATTACAATGCCACGACATGACCTAGAACACCTAACCTCCACAATAGCGCCCTCGGGAGAGGAACGCAAGCACCGCCGCTGCTGATCCCGGGGTGGATAAGGATTTTCACCCAGAGACTCTAGCACGTGAAGAAGAACCACGGAGACTATGGGAGTCCTAGACTAGGGGGTCCTCGGGCGTCCGGTCTATTGGATGTGGGCCGGACTAATGGGCCATCAAGATACAAGACCGAAGATCATCTCTCGTGTCCGAAAGGGACTCCCGTATGCGTGGATAGCAAGTATAGGTGTCCGGATATGTTATTTCCTTTCTGTTAAACCGACTTTGTACAACCATAGGCCCCTCCGGTATCTATATCAACCGGAGGGTTAGATCGGAGGTAGGATCACAACATTGCTAGGCTTGCTAATCTAGGGTTAGCCCATACGATCTCGTGGTAGATTCACTCTTGTAACCCCTATACCCCTCGAATATAATCAAGCAGGAGTAGGGTTTTATTTCCATTAAGAGGGCCCGAACCTGGGTAAACACTGTGCCCTTTGTTTATAGTTATCATCGGTCCTCAGACATACAGCTTGGGCCCCCCTATCTGAGAGCTCCGTTGTATCGTCCACAGAAGGATCGATGGATCACCTCTTCATCAACAACAATGCTGCGTCCAGGGAAACCTTTCTCCCCGGGCAGGT
>NW_021229064.1:0-3984 GCF_002162155.2 Triticum dicoccoides | reverse complement strand
CTTAGAACAACGGTAGTAAATAAGATGATCCCTCATTAAAATTTCAAGAAGTGTTCTCCCCTAACTGTGCACCGTTGCGACAGTTCATGTTTCGAAGCACCACGTGATGATCGGGTGTTAGATTCTAACGTTCACATACAACGGGTGTAAGACAGATTTACACACGCGAAACACTTAGGGTTAACTTGACGAGCCTAGCATGTACAGACATGGCCTCGGAACACAGAAGACCGAAAGGTCGAGCATGAGTCGTATAGAAGATACGATCAACATGAAGATGTTCACCGATGTTGACTAGTCCGTCTCACGTGATGATCGGACACGGCCTAGTTGACTCGGATCATGTAATCACTTAGATGACTAGAGGGATGTCTATCTGAGTGGGAGTTCATAAGATGAACTTAATTATCCTGAACATAGTCAAAAGGATTTTGCAAATTATGTCGTAGCTCGCGCTTTAGTTCTACTGTTTAGATATGTTCCTAGAGAAAAAATTAGTTGAAAGTTGATAGTAGCAATTGTGCAGACTAGGTTCGTAAACTGAGGATTGTCCTCATTGCTTCATAGAAGGCTTATGTCCTTAATGCACCGCTTAGTGTGCTGAACCTCGAACGTCGTCTATGGATGTTGCGAACATCTGACATACACATTTTGATAACTACGTGATAGTTCAGTTAAACGGTTTAGAATTGAGGCACCGAAGACGTTTTGAAACGTCGCGAAACATATGAGATGTTTTGAGGGCTGAAATTGGGATTTAAGGCTCGTGCCCACGTCAAGAGGTATAAGACCTCCGACGATTTTCTTAGCCTGCAAACTAAGGGAGAAAAGCTCAATTGTTGAGCTTGTGCTCAGATTGTCTGAGTACAACAATCATTTGAATCGAGTGGGAGTTAATCTTCCAGATGAGATAGTGATGTTTCTCCGAAGTCATTACCACCAAGCTGCTAGAGCTTCGTGATGAACTATGATATATCAGGGACATATATGATGATCCTTGAGATATTCGCGATGTTTGACACTGCGAAAGTAGAAATCAAGAAGGAGCATCAATTGTTGATGGTTGGTGAAACCACTAGTTTCAAGAAGGGCAAGGGAACAAAGGGATACTTCATGACACGGCAATTCAGCTGCTGCTCTAGTGAAGAAACCCAAGGTTGAACCCAAACCCGAGACTAAGTGCTTCTGTAATAAGGGGAACAACCACTGGAGCAGAATTACCCTAGATACTTGGTAGATTAGAAGGCTGGCAAGGTCGATAGAAGTATATTGGATATACATTGTGTTGATGTGTACTTTACTAGTACTCCTAGTAGCACCAGGATATTAGATACCGGTTCGGTTGCTAAGTGTTAGTAACTCGAAATAAAAGCTACGGAATAAACGGAGATTAGCTAAAGGTGAGCTGACGATATGTGTTGGAAGTGTTTCCAATATTGATATGATCAAGCATTGCACGCTCCCTCTACCATCGAGATTGGTGTTTGCGTTGAGCATAGACATGATTGGATTATGCCTATCGCAATACGGTTATTCATTTAAGGAGAATAATCGTTACTCTGTTTATTTGAATAATACCTTCAAATGGTCTTACACCTGAAATGAATGGTTTATTGAATCTCGATCGTAGTGATACACATGTTCATGCCAAAATATAGTAATGATAGTACCACCTACTTGTGGCACTGCCACGTAAGTCATATTGGTATAAAATGCATGAAGAAGCTCCATGTTGATGGATCTTTGGGCTCACTCGTTTTTGAAAGGTTTAAGACATGCGAACCATGTCTATTGGTGTATATGCATGAAGAAACTCCATGCAAATGGACCGTTTGGACTCACTTGATTTTGAATCACTTGAGACATGCAAATCATACCACATGGGCAAGATGACTGAAAGCCTCGGTTTCAGTAAGATGGAACAAGAGAGCAACTTGTTGGAAGTAATACATTTTGATGTGTGCAGTCCAATGAGTGCTGAGGCGTGTAGTGGATATCGTTATGTTCTTACTTCACAGGTGATTTGAGTAGATGTTGAGTATATTTACTTGATGAATCACGAGTCTGAATTATTCAAAGGTTCAAGTATTTTTAGGGTGAAGTTGAAAGATCATCGTGACAAGAGGATAAAAGATCTATGATATGATCATAGAGATGAATATCTGAATTACGAGTTTGGCACAGAATTAAGACATTGTGGAAATTGTTTCACAACTAATACAGCCTGGAACACCATAGTGTGATGGTGTGTCCGAACATCATAACTGCACCCTATTGGATATGATGCATACCATGATGTCTCTTATCGAATTACCACGATAGTTTATGGGTTAGGCATTAAAGACAACCACATTCACTTTAAATAGGGCACCCCGTAATTCCGATGAGATGACACCGTATGAACTATGGTTTAGGGAAACCTAAGCTGTCATTTCTTAAAAGTTTGGGGCTGCGACGCTTATGTGAAAAAGTTTCAGGCTGATAAGCTCAAACCCAAAGCGGATAAATGCATCTTCATAGGACACCCAAAACAGTTGGGTATACCTCCTGTCTTAGATTCGAAAGCAATAAGGGATTGTTTCTAGAATCGGGTCCTTTCTCGAGGAAAAGTTTCTCTCGAAAGAATTGAGTGGGAGGATGGTGGAGACTTGATGAGGTTATTGAACTATCTCTTCAACTAGCGTGTGGTAGGGCACATGGAGTTGTTCCTGTGGCACCTACACCAATTGAAGTGGAAGCTTATGATAGTGATCATGAAACTTCAGATCAAGTCACTACCAAACCTCGTAGGATGACAAGGATGCGTACTACTTCAGAGTGGTACGTAATCCTATCTTGGAAGTCATGTTGCTAGATAACAATGAACCTACGAGCTATGGAGAAGCGATGGTGGGCCCGGATTCCGATAAATGGCTCGAGGCCATAAAATCCGAGATAGAATCCATGTATGAAAACAAAGTGTAGACTTTGGAAGAACTACTTGATGGTCGTAAGGCTGTTGAGTGTAGATGGATTTTAAAAGGAAGATGGACAATGATGGTAAATGTCACCATTAAGAAAGCTCGACTTGTCGTTAAGATGTTTTCTGACAAGTTCAAGGAGTTGACTACGGTGAGATTTTCTCACTCGTAGCGATGCTAAGAGTCTGTTGGAATTATATTAGCAGTCACTGCATTATTTATGAAATCTTGCAGATAGGATGTCAAAACATTGTTTCCTCGACGATTTTCTTGAGGAAAGGTTGTATGTGATACAACCGGAAGGTTTTGTCAATCCTGAAAGATGCTAATTAGTATGCAAAGCTCCTGCAATCCTTCTGAGGACTAGAGTGAGCATCTCGGAGTTGGAATATACACTTTGATGAGATGATCAAAGATTTTGGGTTTATACAAAGTTTATGAGAAACTTGTATTTCCAAAGAAGTGAGTGGGAGCACTATAGAATTTCTGATGAGTATATGTTTTGACATATTGTTGATCGGAAATGACGTAGAATTTCTGGAAAGCATATAGGGTTATTTGGAAAGTGTTTTCAATGGAAAACCTGGATTAAGCTACTTGAGCATTGAGCATCAAGATCTATAAGGATAGATCAAAACGCTTAATGGTACTTTCAAATGAGCACATACCTTGACATGATCTTGAAGTTGTTCAAGATGGATCAGTCAAAGAAGGAGTTCTTGCCTGAGTTGTAAGGTATGAAGTTAAGACTTAAAGCTCGACCACGGCAGAATAGAGAGAAAGGACGAAGGTCGTCCCCTATGCTTAAGACATAGGCTCTACAGTATGCTATGCTGTGTGCCGCACCTGAAGTGTGCCTTGCCATGAGTCAGTCAAGGGGTACAAGAGTGATCCAAGAACGGATCATAGGACAATGGTCAAAGTTATCCTTAGTAACTAGTGGACTAAGGAATTTTCTTGATTATGGAGGTGGTAAAAGAATTCGTCGTAAAGGGTTACGCCGATGCAAACTTTGACACTAATC
>NW_021229063.1:0-2181 GCF_002162155.2 Triticum dicoccoides | reverse complement strand
TTCTTCACGCCAAAGTGTCCCATTAATCCTCCTCCATGCGCCTCCTGCAATAACAAAAGACGAACGGAGCTAGCTGGAATGCATAGCTTGTTAGCATGAAACACAAATCCATCATTAATGACGAACTTGTTCCACATTCTTCCTTCTTTACAATTCTGCATTACATCTTTAAAATCAGCATCATGCACATATTGATCTTTGATGGTCTCCAAACCAAATATTTTGAAGTCAAGTTGTGAAAGCATAGTATAGCGGCGAGACAATGCATCAGCAATAACATTTTCTTTTCCCTTCTTGTGTTTAATGACATAAGGAAAAGTCTCAATGAATTCAACCCATTTAGCATGTCTACGATTCAGTTTAGCTTGACGTTTAATATGTTTCAAAGATTCATGATCAGAATGTATAACAAATTCTTTGGGCCATAAATAATGTTGCCATGTTTCTAAAGTCCGAACAAGAGCATATAATTCTTTATCATAAGTAGAATAATTCAGACTAGGACCACTCAATTTTTCAGAAAAGTATGCAACAGGTCTGCCATCTTGTAATAACACACCGCCTAATCCAATTCCACTAGCATCACATTCAAGCTCAAAAGTCTTATTAAAATCAGGAAGTTGGAGTAAAGGAGCATGTGTCAACTTATCTTTCAATACCGAGAAGGCTTCTTCCTGTGCGGTACCCCAAAGAAAAGGCACATCTTTCTTTGTAAGCTCATTGAGAGGTGCAGCAATGGTGCTGAAATCTCTCACAAAACGCCTATAGAATCCAGCGAGGCCAAGAAAACTCCTCACTTGTGTGACCGTTTTGGGTTGCGGCCAACTCTCAATAGCTTCAATCTTGGCTTTATCAACTTCAATTCCCTGTGGAGTAACAACATAGCCAAGAAAAGATACTCGGTCGGTACAAAAGGTGCACTTCCCAAGGTTACCAAACAAACGTGCATCATGTAGAGCAATAAAAACAGCACGTAAATGTTCCAAATGTTCTTCCAAAGATCTGCTATAAATCAATATGTCATCAAAGTAAACTACCACAAATCGTCCAATGAAAGCACGTAAAACTTCGTTCATTAATCTCATGAAAGTACTAGGTGCATTAGTTAACCCAAAAGGCATGACTAACCACTCATATAATTCAAACTTAGTTTTGAATGCTGTTTTCCATTCATCTCCCAATTTCATACGAATTTGATGGTATCCACTACGCAAATCAACTTTGGAGAATATTGTAGAGCCACTCAATTCATCAAGCATATCATCTAGCCTAGGAATAGGATGACGATAACGAATAGTAATATTATTAATGCCTCTACAATCAACACACATACGTGATGTACCATCCTTTTTCGGCACTAGAATAATAGGAACAACACAAGGACTAAGGGATTCGCGTATATAACCTTTGTCGAGAAGCTCTTGTACTTGATGCATAATCCCCTTCGTCTCCTCTGGATTGGTACGGTATGGTGCACGGTTTGGCAGTGAAGCACCGGGAATTAAGTCAATCTGGTGCTCAATCCCTCGAATAGGCGGTAATCCCGGTGGCACGTCTTGTGGAAAGACGTCAGCGAACTCCTGCAAAATGTTAGTGACAGCAGGAGGCAAAGAGGAAGGCACGTCCTCGAATGAAAATAATGCCTCTTTGCACACAAAAGCATAGCAAACAGATTTGCTGAAATCTAGCTCATCAATATCAGATTTGGTGGCAAATAAATATGCACTTTTCAATTTAATTTCAGAAGCAACACTAGATGGTTTATTATTAGGCTTCATTTGCTGCTCAAATTCTTTTGCCACAATCTGATTTTCACTCTTATTCGTCTCCTGTTTTGCTTTATTAGCTCTATTAATATCATCTTTCAAAATGGAATCAGGAGTCATAGGAAGCAAAGTAATATTTTTATCCTTATGAACAAGAGTATAGTGATTGTTTCTACCATGGTGTACAAAATTTTTATCAAATTGCCATGGTCTACCAAGTAATAAGGAACATGCTTGCATAGGTACCACATCACAATCAACATAATCAGCATATGTAGAGATACTAAAATGCACACGAACAGTACGTGTTACCTTAACCTTGCCGCTGTTGTTGAACCATTGGATGTAGTAAGGATGTGGATGTGGTCTTGTGGTGAGAGAAAGCTTCTCCACCATCTCCATGCTAGCCAAGTTG
>NW_021229062.1:0-1267 GCF_002162155.2 Triticum dicoccoides | reverse complement strand
CTCCGGGACCCGAAACAGCGAGTTATAGTCCACAAAACGGGCCAGAATCGGCCAAAACTGCGAGTGTTGATGAACGACACGTAAGTGCATCTTTGGGTTCAACAACTATGGAAATCGCTTCGGGACCCCAAAAAGGTGAGTAATAGTCCACGAAACGGGTCAGAATTGGCCAGAACTATGAGTGTTGACGACGGGCACGTAAACGCACCCCCGGGATCGTGAATCGTGGAAATCGCTCTGGGACCCCAAAACGGTGAGTAATAGTCCATGAGACGGACCAGAATTGGGCAAAATGGTGAGTGTTGATAACCGACACATAAACGCACCCCGGGGATCGCAAATCGTGTAAATCGCTCTAGGACCCCAAAACGGTGAATAATAGCGCACCAAACGGACCAGAATTGGCCAAAACTGCGATTGTTGATGACCGACAAGTAAGCGCACCATAGGGTTTGTCAATCGTGGAAATCACTTCGGGATGCCAAAACTGTGTAATAGTTCAAAAACGGGCCAAAATAGGCCAAAACTGCGAGTCTTGACGACCAACACGCAAGCACACCTTGGAGTTCGACAAAAATGGAAATCTCTTTGGGACCCCAAAACGGTGAGTAATAGTCCACGAAATGGGTCGGAATCAACAAAACCTGCGAGTGTTGATGACCGACACGTAAACGCACCCAGAGGTTCGTCAATCGTGGAAATCTCTCCGGGACCCCAAAACAGCGAGTAATAGTCCACGAGACGGCCAGAATTAACCAAAATTGTGAGTGTTGATGACCGACACATAAACGCACCCCCGGGGTTCGTCAATCGTCGAAATCACTTCGGGACCCCAAAACTGAGTAATAGTCCAAGAAACGGGCCAGAATCGGCCAAAACTGCGAGACTTGATGACCAACACGTAAGCACACATTGGGGTTCGACAGCAATGGAAATCGCTTTAGGACCCGAAAACGGTGAGTAGTAGTCCACGAAAGGGACAGAATCAAAGAAAACCGCGATTGTTGATGACCGGAACATAAACGCACCAGGGGTTCGTCAATCGTGGAAATCCCTCCGGGACCCGAAACAGCGAGTTATAGTCCACAAAACGGGCCAGAATCGGCCAAAACTGCGAGTGTTGATGAACGACACGTAAGTGCATCTTTGGGTTCAACAACTATGGAAATCGCTTCGGGACCCCAAAAAGGTGAGTAATAGTCCACGAAACGGGTCAGAATTGGCCAGAACTATGAGTGTTGACGACGGGCACGTAAACGCACGCCCG
>NW_021229061.1:0-394 GCF_002162155.2 Triticum dicoccoides | reverse complement strand
GACAACCATATGGCTCCTGCCAGTTGCCGATAACTCGGTTACAAAACATGATCATCTCATACAATAAAATTCAGCATCATGTCTTGACCATATCACATCACAACATGACCTGCAAAAACAAGTTAGACGTCCTCTACTTTGTTGTTGCAAGTTTTACGTGGCTGCTACGGGCTTAAGCAAGAACCAATCTTACCCTACGCATCAAAACCACAACGATAATTTGTCAAGTTGGTGCTGTTTTAACCTTCGCAAGGACCGGGCATAGCCACACTTGGTTCAACTAAAGTTGGAGAAACTGTCACCCGCAAGCCACCTATGTGCAAAGCACGTCGGGAGAACCGGTCTCGCGTAAGCGTACGCGTAATGTTGGTCCGGGCCGCTTCATCCAACAATA
>NW_021229060.1:0-2071 GCF_002162155.2 Triticum dicoccoides | reverse complement strand
CCCAACCACCGCCAGCTCGTCACCCGACGTCACCCAGCCGTCGTGCCAGCCCGTCTCCGACCTCCCTTTGCGCTCGTTATCATGTCGAGAAGATGTTGCACAGGATGCTCCTACTTGGCGGCAACTGGCCATGAGTAGAGGGTGCTCCCCGACCGCAACTGCATGTCTTCCAGGCGACTATAACTTAGTGGTGCTTTGTAGGGGGAGAATGGCAGTTGCAGTGGCGGAGCTAGACAGGATGTTCGGGGCGGAGGGGGTGGGGCTGAGGTAGAAAATATGGTTGTTTAAGGGCTGAGCTAAAAATATATAATCCCCAAAAATTTCTTCAGGTTTTGTAGTGAGGCTGGGGGCATGGCCCCTGCTAGCCCCAACTAAGCTCCGCCGATGGATAGTTGCATGTCCGTCACTAGGCATGCAACTGCAAAAGTTGCCCCCCTCCCTAATTGCAACAGTATGTATTCAATGCGACTGCAACTTGGCAGGGCGAAAGTGGTGTTTTTGTCGAGAGAGACGGTGGTTGCATGTTTGCCACTAGGCACACAACTGCAAGTGCTGCCCTCAACCTCTACTATGTGTTTTTAACATGGCTTCAACATTGATCTTTCCCAAATTACACAATGAAACATTTTTTGAAATACAATTTGAATGTTTCTAAATTATTGGACTAATCTTTTATAAATTATTGAACCTTTTCCCAAATACACATTGTATAATAAATATGTTTCTTAATACAGGATGATTTTTTTTCTTTCAAATTGCGTTACATTTTGTATGACAATATCATCAGACTTAAAAACCCACAAAATTTGAGAGGTGTTCATGAAATTTTTAAATTTATGTTACACTTTTTAAAAAGTGCTCACCTATTTAAAAAATGTTTTTGTATTTTTAGTAGATTTTGGTATATCTTTTAACAAGTATTTCTTGAATGAAAGAAAATCAAAATTAGAAAAAAAGGAAAAGAAAAGAAAAGCATATGCAGAACAATAAAGAAATAGAAAAAACAATGAAAGGAAAAGAAAATAGAGAAAGTAAAGAAAAAAGAAAAAGAGGAACAACACACAAAATATCGATGTTCTAACTAAATTAAAAAATATTTAGACAACAGGCCACATGTTCAACATTTGTAAAAAAGAAAGGCCCTAAGTATTTCCTATAGCCCAATATGGGATATTTAATTCTGCACAAGAGGGGACAAGAAAACTAGGCCCAACTAAAGCCCATAAAAAGTTCACAACAACACTGGCTAGAGAAACACGTATGAACGATGAAAAATATACAAGACAACACATATTGTATTATAAGATGACATTAGCCGACTGAGACGATTGAGTCCTAGCCAGACCCATTAGTTATAGGTTAATCAGTACCTAGAAGAGAAAGAAGAGA
This sequence comes from Triticum dicoccoides, assembly GCF_002162155.2. NCBI lineage: Eukaryota > Viridiplantae > Streptophyta > Magnoliopsida > Poales > Poaceae > Triticum > Triticum dicoccoides. The sequence goes on along the minus strand of NW_021229060.1, from coordinate 682 downwards.
GAAAGGGTGAAGAGAAAGAAGAGAGAAGAGAACATAGAGAGAAGGTAGAAGAGAAAGAGGTGTGAGAGAGAGAAAGAGAAGGGAAAAGAGAAAAGGAGAGAAGGGAAAAAGAGAGATGGATAAAGTGTTTTTGCTATACATGTCTTTTACTTCGATCCATATTAATTGTCGCTTATCTGTATAAATTTATACTCCCTCCGTATCAAATTGCTTTGCCTACATATAGTCCTCGGCCGGGTCCTCCCCCTGAAAAGGTCTTCCCCCCTCTCTCCCTCTCGTGGTGCCCCTCGGGCGACGCGAAAGGAGACCCTAGCCGGCCGCCGCCGCAGCTCTCCCCCACCTCTTCCCCTCCTCGGTCACCACCGTAGGGCGCCACCAGGAAAGCCCATACAACAGCGGCAATGACAAGGCCTGTTCTCTCTCCCAAGCGCTTCTGATGGGGCGGTGTAGGACGCCAGATCTGGCGGAGGCTCGTGTGAAAGCTAGGTGCACACCCTGGCATCCGCCACGAGCGCGGGGCAGCTCGGGCAGGAGGAGTGGCGCTGACGGTGGTCTAGGCGGAGGTAGCGCGGCTCGAGGGCTTCCCTCCTGTCTGGATTTGCGCCTTTTGTGGGAGCGACGACTCACTTGCCATAGCCACTGTTAGAGGATGGAAGGATCACCGTTCCGTGAAAAGTGGCTG
>NW_021229059.1:0-405 GCF_002162155.2 Triticum dicoccoides | reverse complement strand
AGGCCCACCTCTACCGGGATGGAGCCACCTGCCCCTTCAGCCCCCAACTCCGAACAGTATCACAGGTAATGTAACAGTGTAAAGTATATAGTATATGCCCGTGATCACCTCCCAAAGTGATCACAGCCCAGTAGTATAGCATGGCAGACGGACAAGAATGTAGGGCCAATGATGGAACACTAGCATCCTATACTAAGCATTTAGGATTGCGGGTAAGGTATCAATGACTGTAGCAGCAATGACAGGCTATGCATCAGAATAGGATTAACGGAAAGCAGTAACATGTTACACTACTCTAATGCAAGCAGTATAGAGAAGAGTAGGCGATATCTGGTGATCAAGGGGGGGGCTTGCCTGGTTGCTCTGGCAAGAGAGAGGGGTCGTCAACTCCGTAGTCGAACTGGT
>NW_021229058.1:0-400 GCF_002162155.2 Triticum dicoccoides | reverse complement strand
AGCATCGCCGTCATCTTTCCCGACCACTTTACCTACTCCGACAACTGTGGTCGGCATCGGCATCTTCTACCTCCCATCGTCTAAAACCACAGCAGTCATCGTGTCATTCTCTGATAGTCCCCTCTGACATGGCGTACAACTCGTACTGGTCCCTATCTACGCATGCCAGATGCTGGCAACACATCCTGTGCCTTTGTCCGTGATGTGTCCCTGGGCCTGGGAAGTTTGGTGCGGCACCTCGTCAATATTGCCTTTGTCCGTCTACGCATGCTTGGTGCTGGCAAAACCGATGCGTGCATTCGTCCACGACGTGTCCCCCTGCTTGTCAAACCAAACACGATGCTTCGTCAACAATTTCTTCTTCCCGGCGCATCAATGCGCCCATGACTAACTCGGCGCA
>NW_021229057.1:0-563 GCF_002162155.2 Triticum dicoccoides | reverse complement strand
CTCTCTCCTCCCTCCTCCCACCCCTCCTCCCTACTCCTCCCTACCAACTCGTTAAATTTTTATTACTGTTCTTAGTTGAATTAGTAAGAAAATTAATTATTTTTATTTATAGTAAGTGCTTAGTTGAACTAGTTGAATTAATATAACTAGTTTATTTTTAGTAAGAAAATTTAGGTATAGGAGATTTTATGATCTAATTAAATTTTTACTGTAACACTAGTTTATATTTAGTAAGAAAATTAATAAAACTAGTTTATTTTTAGTAAGTGCTTAGTTGAATTAGTTGAATTAATTGAACTAGTTCAATTTATGTCATTATCACTTTGTCATCAAAGAATGCTATATGATATTTGATGATCTAATTAAAATTTTACTTGGTGGAATATGCAGGCTTAGTCGTGTCTCCTTGGAGTGATCGTCATCCGAGCTACCTCCACTTCTTCTACACCCGAATTGGTGAGCTAAAAGTCCAGCTCCTCCTTCTCCACCTTCCTCTACATCCGAACTAGGGTATTTAGTTATGCTTCTTAATCAAATGAAATGTTCGGCTTATAAGATATATT
>NW_021229056.1:0-3168 GCF_002162155.2 Triticum dicoccoides | reverse complement strand
GTGGCCAGCCGGACTGATGGAGTTGCCGAGCTGAAAAGGCAACTCGACGTTGCGGATGCGGACATCTCGCTGGTCAATAAACGACTTGATGAGTCACAAGGTATGTGGTTGCTCCGCGGTCGCCTAGTAAGGGAGCTGACGCCCATTCCTTACAATTTGTATGCTTGATGCAGATGGTGCCGCTGCTGCGGAAGACCTTCGAGCAGAGCTTGCTCGGGCCAAGGAGCAAGCCAGAAAAAGCGAGGCGGCTGCCTCGAAGGCAGTAGAAGAGCTAGAAGCCGAGAAGGCTGCTCACTGCCGAAGCAGGGAGGAGATGGCCGGAATGGCCGTGAAATTAAAAGATGCTACCGACCGCCAGGAGGTTCTTGAAGGAGAACGCCGAGCGGAGCAAGAGGGCCTGAAGAAAGCCGACGCCGAAGCCAAGGATGCCCGTAGTGTGATGCGGGCTATGAAGGAGGAGCTACGTCAGGTCGGAGACATTGTGGCTGGAAAGCCCTTTATGCCGTGTAGGAAGTTCACGGATCCAAAGTATGCTCAGCTGGGATGATTGTGCGGTCCGGAGAATCATTATCTGGATTTGGCAGCGAGTACGGCGGACGCAGTCGTGCACTTCCGAAGCCAGAAGGATCATGGAATGGAAGAGCTTTTCTGGTCTCAATTCCATAGTCCGGAGTGTCCACTTCCGTTGAGTGGGCTGAGCTGAATAGATTGTCCGGACTTGCCATGACGGATGTGGTCGCTCATCTGTGGCCGGAAAGGCCCAAGCTGAAGAGTTATTTTGGCTTGTTGCAGCAATTCCTTGGGGCGGTGTCGCAGATCGGGGCGATGAAGCAGTCGGCATGCATTGAAGGTGCACGGATGGCTCTCGCCCGTGTTAAGACATACTGGGCGGAGATGGATGCCACCGTTGTTGCATCCCGGAGTTCGGACAAAAGTCGATTCCCCACCGAGCACTATTTTGAGGAAGTCCTGCAGGGCGCTCGTTTAATAGAGTCGTAGTGCTCGAAAGATGTTATGTTTAAATGACATGTATGATTTCTGAGATCATGTTTATAATGCAATAGCTTTTTATACTTGTGCATTCAAGTATTGAACTATCTCCTGTGCGGCCGTATATGTATGTATAATCTGAAAGATGGCAGTCTTGGGCTTCAGCCCCCACGCACATGGTGCGGGGGTGTTTGCAAAAAGAAAATTGCTTTTTCACACTTAATCCAACGTCTTGGTCCTTTTAAGGAGGTGATAGCGTAGCAAACTAGGCAACCGGACTATAATACTTTATCACTTTCACTTAGCCATAGGAGCTCGAACGTGGGGCTACTATATAGCCCCTAGCGGCACTGCGTTTCGCCGAACTCAGGGCGCGTATGTGCCTGACCGGGAAGCGGTCCTTCGTCAAAGCGGAGGAATTCTAAACATTCCAATAGTCGATCGAGTGGTTGACCAGTCTCTCGCTATATCATGACAGTCAGTTTTCGGCTTTCTCTACTGGGGTGCTCGTCCGGCCGAACTGGGGCACAATCGCAGTAGTTCTCCTGGTGCCGCGTTAGCAGATGTAGCAGAACATAAGGCAGCAAAACACAGGAGCCGGGTAAACCCAACATTTGACCAAAGACATGATTCGGAGCTGATGCATATAAGGCCTAACTCGAGACGCCGAACACTCCGTGAGGTATTTGGTCTTTATGATACCGGGCAGAACGATGCCCTAAGCCCCTAGTGTCCAGGTATAGGCGGGAACTTCTGACGCGGACGATGCCAAAACGCCAGCCTCCTCCTCGGCTATGGTAGGCAACCGCAGGATGTGTATCAACAAGAGACAGTAAGAAAGCTTTACGCATGGTCTTAATCTGAAAAGAATCCTTGCAACGGGTCCCTGCTGCACGTCTGCGCCTATGTCTCTGTTGTGCTGTATCCTGGACGGGTGTAGCACGTGCTTCATCTGTAAAAGAGGACTTAGTTTCCAAGAAATATCGTGCAAAAGTTGTATTTAAAATAAAGTATAATTTGGAAGATGAAGAGAGTTGAGCTTTATTGGCTCTCATCATTTATACACGCGGCCCCTTATAAAGGAGGTATGCGGCTGGGAAGCCCCTTGTTTATTTACGCCGGACTCGCCTAACCGTGTCCGAGGTCTGAACGACCTGTTTTGAGGGGCCTTTACCTGCAAGGTCGGATTAGTGTGTGGCTGTCAAAGCAGCCTCACGTTCTCCGTGGTCGAGGAACACTCGGAGTTACTCTTTTAGTGAGATTATGCCGCGTGGACCGGGCATTTTAAGCGTAAGAGACGCGTAATATGGTATTGCATTAAAGCGGGCGAAAGCTTTGCGTTCCCATAGTGCTCGAGGGCCACTATGAAATGGGGCGATATGGAGAGTGAGCTTTTCGCGACGGAGGTTGTCGGTCGAACCGAACACAACCTCTAGTGGTACAGAGCATGTACAATTGGCTTAAAGGCCTGGCGTCACTCCTTTAAAGGGGGTGCTGCTATGGCGAATTTTGGTAGGGTCTATCCCCATTATGCGGACGGTGTCCTGGTATTGCAGGTGTCATACTGTATTTTCGTGTTATCACATGAAGTGAGTTCACTGTTTTGACTTCTAGTGGGAAAGTCTTCTGCTCTCCGGAGTGCTGCTTGTGGGGTTTGTTGCTTTCGCTTGGCGTGTCGAGCCCTTGCGTTCGGCGTTAAGTCAGACGAACTGTTTGAAGACCCAACAATCTCTGTGGGTATGGTTTGCAGGCTTCTCGGAGGTACTATGTATTACGCACAGCCTGTCCAGAATTTTGTTTAGGTTGGATAGCTCGTCACTGTTGTCCTTGAGAGGCAGTGTTTTGTTATTCGGCCGAGAGCTTTTGAATCCGGCGTTGACCGTCGTACTATTTGGGCCATTTTCCATATGCCGGCGCTGATCTTTTTTGCGTCGTGATTTCCCATTTCCATCCCTTACTTCAGATGTATTCGGGTCGCTGGTGCTGCATCTCGCCAGCCAGCTGTCTTTCCCCGCGCAAAAGCGGGTCATGACGCTTGTTAGTGCGGCCATTTTTCTTGGTTTTTCCTGGCCGAGGTGTCTGGCGAGCCATTCGTCTCGGATGTTGTATTTAAAGGCTGCTAAAGCTTCAGCGTCCGGACAGTCGACTATTTGGTTCTTTTTAGTGAGGAACCTGTTC
>NW_021229055.1:0-397 GCF_002162155.2 Triticum dicoccoides | reverse complement strand
AAGGCCATGGATGAGGCGTCACGTATGTCATCCACCTTGGAGTTGGTCTTGCCCCTCGGCCTCTTCAACGCCTCGCCATCCCCACCTCCCGCGAACTTGGCCGTCTTCAGTCCTCTCTTCCTTTGTAGTTCACGGTATTGGTCCTTGAACTTAGGGCACATGTTGATGAGCGTCCAACAATGCGTAAGAGTGAATGGCTTGTCATTGTGCCGGGCCTTGAATGCCTCCAAAGATTGGAATGCCTACACCACATGATCAACAACAACAAGTGAACATGCAAACATATACACGGCCAAAGTCTCATGTCCGTAGCAAGGAAAGGGCTAGAAAGAGGAGATCATACCATGTCCCCAACGCCGAGACCACTCACGGGCCGTGCTTCAACACTCTCAAATGC
>NW_021229054.1:0-3187 GCF_002162155.2 Triticum dicoccoides | reverse complement strand
TGGTGTGCACCGGAGAGTGAGACAGCGGGCCTCCGAAACTCCTCCCCTTGTGATCCGGTATAGAAGAGGCGATCAGGTTTTGGGGAGTGTCCTTGCATGACTGTTGGATTCTTGGTCATCGTGGCTGCGAACGGTGACATCGCCGCCGACGAGTTCCCCAACGACGATTTCTTCCCCGACGTCAACAACCTCTTCAATGACATGACGGTCGGGACATGTGCACCTTCTGCTACTGCGACATATGCCATCTTATCCTCACTGTTAGGGCTAGCATTTGGTTTATCTCTACTCATAATATCTGAGTTGGTTGAATAGTATCCACGATTTATTTTCGTCCTACCATTTCAAGGACTTCAAGCTGGCTAAGAAGGCGTGGGTATTGGTAGAGCTCCGCGAAGCTGCCCGTCATCCTGCCAGCCGTCTTCACCATCGGTCCCCGGGTGACCACCCTAGAAGTCGGCGACGCCGCCAAGGCGACACGGTCACAACCAGTCTGTTCCCTAACCGAGCCACCATTTGGACCGGCCAACCACACCGGCGTCAGCGTGCAGGGGCAGCAGCGAGGTGGGCAGCCTGCGCGGTTGCTGTGGCGAGGCGACGTGTCATGATGTCCGGATGAAGTCATGTTTCTTTTGCACTTTCTATTTCCTGTTCGACTCAATAAAAGTGCAGAAAGTGAATGCAGTCATATTCAGTAATGGAGGTGTACGTTTGTACATGATATACACACGCAGGTGCGACCACTAACCCTAATAACTCCTGAGCTGACCTATCTAATCATGTACACGCGATAAAGACGCAGACGACTAGGCAGGTTGTTACAGAGAGAGCATTGGGAGAGATAGAATCACAAGATTGGATCATATCCCGTGTATGCATCTTTCTGACACATACACTGTTGTTGTGTATTATGTAGAGTACAACCGATTCCACTTCTCTCTCTTTACAGTCAACCACTCCATTCTTTTTCATTTGATTTTCATGTTTATATATCTTTTGAGTCAAAAGTACGATTATTTATATCTCTGTGTATGTGGGTTCCTGGTGACGAGAGCTATTTAATAAGACCATTATTAAATATATTTCAAGAAAAAATGATTTATGAATTTTAAAACATGATGAGACTTAATAGAACCACACAAAATTGTAGACATTTCCTTAGCATAATGTATCAAAATGTTACATAAGAATTTATTGCGTCTCAATGTCAGGGATCTTGGTAGCACTCGGTAAATTGGTTCAAAAATAATATTACGAGTTTGTATTTAACATGCATTCTTATGAAGTTATTGTAGCGTTTTTCAAGTTCTAGAGTGCATCACTTTGTCGCATAATTTTTTACACAAATATTCAAAACGTTTATAAAATAGACTCTCAGTTCAAAAAATAAAATAAATTCAAACTTGAAAATAATATGAAAAAAACATTGGTGGGTAGAACATGGCATAGACTATCTGGCACAAAGCTAGCTAGGAGAAAAGCTGCCAGCACTGATGGAGGAAGTGGAGACGCATATGCATCTAACCAAATTTCCAACTAAATCAATGGTTGGACCGTGCATGGTAGATATGCTTTTCTCATAGAATCACGTGGCGGTAGGTGGAGCTGAACATACGCTTCAATGAAGAAAACAATAGCGTAGGATGATGGTGCGTGATTATATGCAGACGCTATTAAATCTCAGGCCTTCCAAGAAAAATTCTTATCTGATTTGTTGGACGTGAAAATCACGGCCGAGCGATTCTCCCACGATCTAAAATTCACGGCCGATCGAGCGTTTTCCACAGTTGATGGCCTACGTGTGTGTTGTGCTGGAATGGTCACTACTGCCATGACAGCAAAACCCACAGCTAAAACATTGCCAGCGCCAGGTAAAGAACTTGATATTGTCGGCGGTGCATGCACGACAGCTGCGGCGAGAGCCTATGGCGCATGAGGTGGAGAGGGGAAGCTTGAGGACATCAAGGTTCACCCGGGGGCTGCCGCTCGCCTCGCCGACGAGGAACGGACTGTCAAATTTTGAGGCCGATTTTAGCAGACCGGACCATCCATTTCATCTAGCGGGCCAGGACCGACGTGTAAGATTGAATAAGCCACAAGCGGGTACGTCCAGCCCTGCCCACCGGCGAGGCGAAGCTCCTACTCCACGTGAAGCTGATCGGGCCGTAGCACTCGTCCAACAGGAGCCACGTGCATGACATGGTGAAGGGCTAAAGGCAATGATCGAGGGTGAGACCTGGATGCTGGTGGCACAGCTGACCATGGAAGAGATCTTCACCGGCACCAAAAAGTTCAAGTAGGAGGAGTTCAACAACATGCAGAAGCAGCTGGACCAATCCGTCCTCTTCGTCTACAGTACCACCAACAAGCAGCTGGTGGACATGCCAGGGCACCAATACTTCTCCTACCTTGGCCAGAAGACATGATAGGAGGCAGCGGGCAGGGCCAAGGTGGATGTGGTCTAGGCGAGGATGAAGGGTGAGGTGGGCGCCAAGGAGTGGGATGGCCTCACGCGCCAGCATGCCGCCAAGGTGGACGCCAAGGTGGAATTTTTTTTTGATTTTTTTCCTATTTTTAATTTTCTGAATTATTTGATGATTTCTCTAATCGCCCCTCTTAACTACTCAAGTGTGGATCACTCATTTCAAATCATCTAACTTCCCGACCGGTCATCCATCCTCTCACTCCCCCAGCCTGAGCACGCTTAACTTCGGAGTTCTATTCCCCCTACTTTCCAAGTCTGCACTTGTTGTTTTCCTAACAAATGTAAGCTGTAAATCCTATTAACACTCAGCAGTTTAGCTTGAGCATTAGGTCACACATTTCACCGTTTGAGTTTGAAACTATTATTCTAAAAACAGTAATTATTTAGTAACACTAATATTTCATGACTAAGTTTGACCATAGTTTGACCAGATTTGACCAAAATTCAAAAAATTGAAATAATTATTTAGTAACACTAATATTCTTGAATAAGTATGTAGTAACATTAATACTTCTTGAATAAGTAGTTTGACCATAGTTTGACCAGATTTAACCAAAATTAAAACAAAAACTTAAATTTGAGCATATCTTTTTCTCCTTTTGGAATTTGAGGATTCTAAAAAATTGCAAACAGGCCATAGACAGTCAAAATCGGATGCGTATTTTCATGCTGAATTTTTTGATATATTATACGTTTTTTTCC
>NW_021229053.1:0-863 GCF_002162155.2 Triticum dicoccoides | reverse complement strand
GACCTGAACATAATGATCTGACAAGTGATAGTAATTAGGCAGTTATTAAGAGTGCAAAAGGTTTAAGCTTAGCCTGTGCTGCTACTTTCCCGGAAGAACAACTACAGTTTTCGCACAGCTCAATGATGAACATGATGATCTGACAAGTGACAGTAATTAGGGAGTAATTAAGAGTGGAAAAGGTTTAAGCTTAGCCTCTGCTGCTACTTTCCCTGGAAAACAACTACAGTTTTCGCACAGCTCAACGACTTGAACATGTTGATCTGACAAGTGATAGTAATTAGGCAGTTATTAAGAGTATAAAAGGTTTAAGATTAGCCTGCGCTGCTGCTACTTTCCCAGAAGAACAACTACAATTTTCGCACAACTCAATGATGACATGATGATCTGACAAGTGGAAGTTATTAGGCAGTTATTAAGAGTGAAAAATGTTTACGCTTAGCATCTGCTGCTACTTTCCCATGAAAACAGCTACAGTTTTCGCACAATGCAACGACATAAACATGATGATCTGACAAGTGACAGCTAGTAGGCAGTTACTAAGAGTGAAAAACAGACATCTCCAATGGAGAGGCGCTTGTACAGCCGCTTGAGGAGAAAAAACTAACAATTTACCAGTTAGCACCGACGTAATAGTCTCATCCTCCAACGCTCGTATCATTCTGCGGACGCTTAGGCAAATTCTAAAAAAGTGCAAGCGCCTGTAACCTCCAACGCTGCAAACGAAGTGTCCGGCCAAGTTCACCGCAAGATGCGTACGTACCTAGTGGATTTCTGTTCCTTTCTTTGCGTCCTTTGTAGTGCCCGACTTTCGTTATATCCGCTTGTGAGACTTTTTTTACTGGAGCCCCGGCGCCAGCTCA
>NW_021229052.1:0-2128 GCF_002162155.2 Triticum dicoccoides | reverse complement strand
GGGGGGAGGAACGGCGGTGGTCTCCTCTGGATCCCGATCCAGATCGGGCGAGAGGAGGGGGGGCGAGTGGGTGGCGTGGGGGCTAGGGTTCGGTTGCTCGAGTGGATAAGGGGAGTGGGGAGTGGGATCCGGCCGGCTGGGCCTTTTGGCCTGATGGCCTGCTGGCTAGCTGGGCCATTCGGCCCAGGGGGAGGGGGGTTCTTCCTTTTTATTTTTTTCTGTTTTGTTCCTTTTCCTTTTATTTATTTTCTTTTATTGTTTTAATTCAACTTAGGGCACATAAGTATTTTATAAATTTGTGTTTTCTTTATTATAATTACCTATGTAATATTTGGCACTAACCGAACATTTTTGTTTCAATATTTGAAATCTTTTATTGTTTGCTTGATTTTGAATTTGAACGCGAATCGGTTTCGAACTATCGCGAGATTAGCAACTATAATCGAGGTGACGTGGCATCACTAGCAGAGGATCACTGTAGCTTAATTACCCGGGCGTCACAATTCTCCTCCACTACAAGAAATCTCATCCCGAGATTTAAGAGGGGGTATAAGGGGGAAGGTCTGGTTACGAAATCCTAACGAATCTTCTCAGTCTTGGTTGCTCTTCTTGAAGAGGTCGATCCATTACATTGACATCTTCATTTCTCTGCTTCAGGTCATCATGGTGATGTCGTCCTTTGCTTCCTTTGCTTCAGGATCTCCAACGTACTTACGAATAGGTAAGGGGCAGCTTGACTACGACAGAATGCTTGTGAGGGATACAACCTGGGGGTTAACCCATGAATGAGCATAAGATTATCTCTCGAGTTGAACATATAAAATACCTCGAGAGTAAGGTACGAAGGTACAATAAGAGGTTCCAAGCGGATAAATAGTTGCTCGAAGTCTGAACCAGAGTGAGAAAGGGGTTCAGAGTAGCGAGAGTAAGTATGGCGGGTGATACCAGAATAGAGCATTAGGAAGGTGGCTCATGAATTTCATACGAGTCCACGCGCGAGGAATAACTTTGGAAACATGAGGTTGTACAGGAGAGTCAGGTTTCGATCCAGTGGACCTGTGGGTTATGGGCCCACCATGTGGTTGAAAGTAGGAAGGGGGCCGACATTTTGCACGGTCATGATAGTAAGGTGTGTCAAAGGGTAGCATGTCAGATATGTCGGCAACAACATCGATACCAAGGGCGAGGGACGAAGAGAACCATTTTCCTGCTCGTTGAACGAGGCGGACCAATAGGCAAAGTTCTCGTCCATCGGTGGTTACCGGAATGCTATCAACAAAAGAAACATGGTCTTACTGACACGGTTGTACAATTAGATGCTTACCTAAGCAGGGGGGTATCACTGCTCAGTTAAGTCAGATTACAAGAAAGGTTAAACAAAACAATGGAAAGGAAAATGTGTTTAAACACATATTTCAGGGGTATATCCTTCCCAAGGACAAGCAGAGCATGATAACCATGACAGGATAATAAGTAGAAAACCCGTTAGGGAAGGGGAGAGAAATTTCATGACATTACCCATACAATGATGTTTGGATAATTTGAGTAAGAAAATTTAGCATTGTGCTTCAAGTGTTCTTATTGATGATAGGAGTACCAGATACATGCTTCGTAATAGCATTGACATGGTCTTTAAGCAAAGTTCGGACTTCAGACACACAAGGCATCCATCATGAACAACTCATAGAATAAGTCCTATGATATCCTCATGAAAGAATGGTTAACCTTTGCAAAAAGAAATTATAGCAGTAGGTCCTCCGGCCAGGTGTGCTGGACATGCCATCACCTTACCGGGTCATAAAAGACCAATGTTATAACTCTTGGAAATGTCCCAGCCATCATATCTGACCGAGGTTCAGATCCGATTGGTGTCAGGATACCTCTGACTTAGGAGGCCAGAGAAGAAAAGGTGCAACACAAATGACGAGATGACATTGTAAGATTCTCGGGAAATTTACTACGGAAGCGAGTTCCGAAACAAAAGCTCATCATTAAATCAAGGAGAGGAAGAGGAGGTAGATGATGAACTCAGCGACAATTCACCGAGATTTTCAAAAGATGGATTTCCACAATTATGTGTACAAGGAGATATCAATTGTCAGATCAAATGATATAATGATGTATGTTC
>NW_021229051.1:0-746 GCF_002162155.2 Triticum dicoccoides | reverse complement strand
TAAGCATATGAAGTCATTTAGGACCTAAAATATGTCATTTCTTAAGCATATTATATCATTTTAGAGCTAGCTAAGCATATTAAGTCATTTTGGAGGAAAAGATGCTAAGTATAGGTCATTTTAGAGCTATCCTAGGTTAAATATGTCATTTTAGAGATAAGTAAGGTTATTTTGTCATTTTGGAGCTAGCTAAGCATGTGAAGTCATTTAGGAGCTAAACTATGTCATTTCTTAAGCATATTATGTCATTTTAGAGCTAGTTAAGCATATTAAGTAATTTTGGAGGAAAAGATGCTAAGTATAGGTCATTTTAGAGCTATCCTAGGTTAAATGTGTCATTTTAGAGCTAAGTAAGATTATTATGTCAATTTGGAGCTATCCTAGGTTAAATAGGTCATTTTGAAGCTAGCTAAGCATATTAAGTCATTTTGGAGGAAAAAAAATGCTAAGTATAGGTCATTTTAGACCTATCCTAGGTTAAGTAGGTCATTTTGGAGCTAATTAAGCTTATTATGTAATTTTTGAGCTAGCTAAGCATATTGAGTCATTTTGGAGGAAACAATGCTAAGTATAGGTCATTTTAGAGCTATCCTAGGTAAAATAGGTCATTTTAGAGCTAAGTAAGGTTATTATGTCATTTTGGAGCTAGCTAAGCATGTGAAGTCATTTAGGAGCTAAACTATGTCATTTCTTAAGCATATTATGTCATTTTAGAGCTAGTTAAGCATATTAAGTCATTTTGGAGG
>NW_021229050.1:0-722 GCF_002162155.2 Triticum dicoccoides | reverse complement strand
TGCCACCGAAGAAGTACGTCGCCCCCCGCGTGGCGGCAACCGCGACCGCCTCCGTCGCCCAGCCAAAGCAGAGGAAGCCGAGGGCGCCGTCGATCAAGCCACCGGGCATGTCAAATGCCGAGTGGAGGGCGGAAGTTCAGCGGGAGGAGGCTGTCACCGCCGACCGGCGGAACAGGGCCATCACCAAGAAGGCCCGCGACAACGCGGCGTGCGCGGCTGCGGCTGCCTCGGCGGACCAAACCGAGGCCGAGGCGACTCGCGCGGGGATGATGAATCCACCCGAAAGCCACGCCCAGTACGCGCCCTGGGGCCAGCAAGGCGTCGGCTCTCCGCAGCCATGGGGATCGCACTCGCCGGGCTACGCCGACGGGGACACGCACAGTGGGTTCAACCCAAACGTCACCTTCCCCTATGGATACCCGGCCCAGCGCACGCCCTCTCCCGCCTTCGCCGGCGTGCAGTACCCTCCATACAACTACTCGCCGCCCACCTACGCTTCCTTCCCGACGCCCCCGCTACGCCGTGGCCCGCTGCCCTTCTCGCACCTCGGCGACACCAACGAGACCGAGGCCGACATGGACAACATCATCGCGGCAGGTTCGGCCGCGGCCGCCGCATCTCCCGAGTTCGTCATCCAGGACGAGGTGGTGGATCTCAGCGACGACATGGACGGCGAGCTCGGCTACGTCTACGACGAGGATGAGCAGGAGGAGCAGGAGGAG
>NW_021229049.1:0-1378 GCF_002162155.2 Triticum dicoccoides | reverse complement strand
AAGATGACCGTAAGCTCCAAAACTCAGAGAGAGAAGAACCAAACAAGAACCAATAATATAGTAAGAAGAGGCAGGGGAGGTATGCCAACAAATAGATGAGTGAAACCTCCAACTAAGAAGAACCGACATAACCTCCAACACCGAAAACATCATAGAAGATGCGAGTGAACTCCGTTTTCGATGAACTCGAGATTGTCACCAAGATGACCATAAGCTCCAAAACTCACAAAGAGAAGAACCAAACAAGAACCGATAATATAGTAAGAAGAGGCAGGGGAGGTATGCCAACAAATAGAGGAGTGAAACCTCCAACCGAGAAGAACCGACATAACCTCAGACATCGAATACATCATAGAAGATGCGAGTGAACTCCGTATTCGATGAACTCAAGCTTGTCACCAAGGTGACCATAAGCTCCAAAACTCACAAAGAGAAGAACCAAACAAGGACCAATAATATAGTAAGAAGAGGCAGGGGAGGTATGCCAACAAATAGAGGAGTGAAACATCCAACTGAGAAGAACTGGCATAACCTCCAACATCGAAAACATCATAGAAGATGCGAGTGAACTCTGTTTTCGATGAACTCGAGCTTGTCACCAAGATGACCATAAGCTCCAAAACTCACAAAGAGAAGAACCAAACAAGAACCAATAATATAGTAAGAAGAGGTAGGGGAGGTATGCCAACAAATAGAGGAGTGAAACCTCCAACTGAGAAGAACCGGCATAACCTCCAACATCGAAAACATCATAGAAGATGCCAGTGAACTCCGTTTTCGATGAACCCGAGCTTGTCACCAAGATGACCATAAGATCCAAAACTCACAAAGACAAGAACCAAACAAGAACCGATAATATAGTAAGAAGAGGCAAGGGAGGTATGCCAACAAATACAGGAGTGAAACCTCCAACCGAGAAGAACCGGCATAACCTCCAACATCGAAAACATCATAGAAGATGTGAGTGAACTCCGTTTTTGATGAACGCGAGCTTGTCACCAAGATGACTGTAAGCTCCAAAACTCACAAAGAGAAGAACCAAACACGAACCAATAATATAGTAAGAAGAGGCAGGGGAGGTATGCCAACAAATAGAGGAGTGAAACCTCCAACTGAGAAGAACTGGCATAAACTCCAACATTGAAAACATCATAGAAGATGCGAGTGAACTCCGTTTTTGATGAACTTGAGCTTGTCACCAAGATGACCATAAGCTCCAAAACTCACAAACAGAAGAACCAAACAAGAACCAATAATATAGTAAGAAGAGGCAGGGGAGGTATGCCAACAAATAGAGGAGTGAAACCTCCAACTGAGAAGAACCGGCATAACCTCCAACATCGAAAACATCATAGATGATGCGAGTGAACTCCGTTTT
>NW_021229048.1:0-1005 GCF_002162155.2 Triticum dicoccoides | reverse complement strand
AGAAGTTTCTCATAAACTTTGTATAAGCCCAAAATCTTTGATCATCTCATCAAAGCGCACATTCCAACTCCGAGATGCTTACTCCAGTCCATGGAAGGATCACTGGAGCTAGCATACCTTTTAGCATCCTTAGGATCGACAAAACCTTTCTGATTGTATCACATACAACCTTTCCTTTACGAAAACTGGTAAGGAAACTCGTTTTGACATCCATCTGCCTGATTCATAAATGCAGCTAATGCTAACATGATTCCGACGGACTTAAGCATCGCTACGGATGAGAAAATCTCATTGTAGTCAACTCCTTGAACTTTGTGAAAAACTCTTCGCCACAGGTCGAGCTTCATAGACGGTGACATCACCGTCCACGTCCGTCTTCTTCTTAAAGATCCATTTATCTCAATGGCTTGCCGATCATCGGGCAAGTCCACCAAAGTCCATGCTTTGTTCTAATACATGGATCCTATCTCGGATTTCATGGCTTCTAACCATTTGCCGGAATTTGGGCCCACCATTGCTTCTCCATAGCTCGTAGGTTCATTGTTGTCTAGCAACATGACCTTCAAGATAGGATTACTGTACCACTCTAAAGTAGTATGCATCCTTGTCACCCTACGAGGTACGGTAGTGACTTGATCCGAAGTTTCATGATCACTATCATAAGCTTCTACTTCAATTGGTGTAGGTGCCACAAGAACAACTTCCTATGCCCTGCTACACACTAGTTGTAGTGACGGTTCAATAACCATATCAAGTCTCCACCATCCTCCCACTCAACTTTTCGAGACAAACTTTTCCTTGAGAAAGGACCCGATTCAAGAAACAATCCCTATTGCTTTCGGATCTGAATTAGGAGGTATACCCAACTGTTTTGGGTGTCCTATGAAGATGCATTTTATCCGCTTTGGGTTCGAGCTTATCAACCTGAAACTTTTTCACATAAGCGTCGCAGCCCCAAACCTTTAAGAAATGACAGCTTAGGTTTCTCTAAACCATAGTTCATAC
>NW_021229047.1:0-430 GCF_002162155.2 Triticum dicoccoides | reverse complement strand
CTCACATAGGGGAAGAATTGGAAGCGTATCAACAAGGACCCAAATGTTCATATTGTCTTGCTCGATTTTAGGATCACCAAGATCCATGATGACAAGCATACCCTCATCAAAACCATACATCTTGTAAAGTGCATCCCAATTTTTGCAACCAAAATGGGTTACACTCTCAGAATTGTACAACTTTACTTCAAAAACCATACCATGATGGGTCCTTAGGTGAATTTTTTTGTTTCCATACTTTCATGGTGTTCAAAACCCATCCTCTCCAAGACATAGCGTCGTGCATAGCATGGGATAAGCTAGTCGAATTGGAAAAGATGAAAAGTACACGTTGAAATAGTTGAAGTCATTCTTAATTACAAGAGAAAACTCTTGTCGTCGTTGCGTACCGTTTCAACATCGAAGGTCTCCTCGAGCTTAATGCTGAAGC
>NW_021229046.1:0-3168 GCF_002162155.2 Triticum dicoccoides | reverse complement strand
GTGGCCAGCCGGACTGATGGAGTTGCCGAGCTGAAAAGGCAACTCGACGTTGCGGATGCGGACATCTCGCTGGTCAATAAACGACTTGATGAGTCACAAGGTATGTGGTTGCTCCGCGGTCGCCTAGTAAGGGAGCTGACGCCCATTCCTTACAATTTGTATGCTTGATGCAGATGGTGCCGCTGCTGCGGAAGACCTTCGAGCAGAGCTTGCTCGGGCCAAGGAGCAAGCCAGAAAAAGCGAGGCGGCTGCCTCGAAGGCAGTAGAAGAGCTAGAAGCCGAGAAGGCTGCTCACTGCCGAAGCAGGGAGGAGATGGCCGGAATGGCCGTGAAATTAAAAGATGCTACCGACCGCCAGGAGGTTCTTGAAGGAGAACGCCGAGCGGAGCAAGAGGGCCTGAAGAAAGCCGACGCCGAAGCCAAGGATGCCCGTAGTGTGATGCGGGCTATGAAGGAGGAGCTACGTTAGGTCGGAGACATTGTGGCTGGAAAGCCCTTTATGCCGTGTAGGAAGTTCACGGATCCAAAGTATGCTCAGCTGGGACGATTGTGCGGTCCGGAGAATCATTATCTGGATTTGGCAGCGACTACGGCGGACGCAGTCGTGCACTTCCGAAGCCAGAAGGATCATGGAATGGAAGAGCTTTTCTGGTCTCAATTCCATAGTCCGGAGTGTCCACTTCCGTTGAGTGGGCTGAGCTGAATAGATTGTCCGGACTTGCCATGACGGATGTGGTCGCTCATCTGTGGCCGGAAAGGCCCAAGCTGAAGAGTTATTTTGGCTTGTTGCAGCAATTCCTTGGGGCGGTGTCGCAGATCGGGGCGATGAAGCAGTCGGCATGCATTGAAGGTGCACGGATGGCTCTCGCCCGTGTTAAGACATACTGGGCGGAGATGGATGCCACCGTTGTTGCATCCCGGAGTTCGGACAAAAGTCGATTCCCCACCGAGCACTATTTTGAGGAAGTCCTGCAGGGCGCTCGTTTAATAGAGTCGTAGTGCTCGAAAGATGTTATGTTTAAATGACATGTATGATTTCTGAGATCATGTTTATAATGCAATAGCTTTTTATACTTGTGCATTCAAGTATTGAACTATCTCCTGTGCGGCCGTATATGTATGTATAATCTGAAAGATGGCAGTCTTGGGCTTCAGCCCCCACGCACATGGTGCGGGGGTGTTTGCAAAAAGAAAATTGCTTTTTCACACTTAATCCAACGTCTTGGTCCTTTTAAGGAGGTGATAGCGTAGCAAACTAGGCAACCGGACTATAATACTTTATCACTTTCACTTAGCCATAGGAGCTCGAACGTGGGGCTACTATATAGCCCCTAGCGGCACTGCGTTTCGCCGAACTCAGGGCGCGTATGTGCCTGACCGGGAAGCGGTCCTTCGTCAAAGCGGAGGAATTCTAAACATTCCAATAGTCGATCGAGTGGTTGACCAGTCTCTCGCTATATCATGACAGTCAGTTTTCGGCTTTCTCTACTGGGGTGCTCGTCCGGCCGAACTGGGGCACAATCGCAGTAGTTCTCCTGGTGCCGCGTTAGCAGATGTAGCAGAACATAAGGCAGCAAAACACAGGAGCCGGGTAAACCCAACATTTGACCAAAGACATGATTCGGAGCTGATGCATATAAGGCCTAACTCGAGACGCCGAACACTCCGTGAGGTATTTGGTCTTTATGATACCGGGCAGAACGATGCCCTAAGCCCCTAGTGTCCAGGTATAGGCGGGAACTTCTGACGCGGACGATGCCAAAACGCCAGCCTCCTCCTCGGCTATGGTAGGCAACCGCAGGATGTGTATCAACAAGAGACAGTAAGAAAGCTTTACGCATGGTCTTAATCTGAAAAGAATCCTTGCAACGGGTCCCTGCTGCACGTCTGCGCCTATGTCTCTGTTGTGCTGTATCCTGGACGGGTGTAGCACGTGCTTCATCTGTAAAAGAGGACTTAGTTTCCAAGAAATATCGTGCAAAAGTTGTATTTAAAATAAAGTATAATTTGGAAGATGAAGAGAGTTGAGCTTTATTGGCTCTCATCATTTATACACGCGGCCCCTTATAAAGGAGGTATGCGGCTGGGAAGCCCCTTGTTTATTTACGCCGGACTCGCCTAACCGTGTCCGAGGTCTGAACGACCTGTTTTGAGGGGCCTTTACCTGCAAGGTCGGATTAGTGTGTGGCTGTCAAAGCAGCCTCACGTTCTCCGTGGTCGAGGAACACTCGGAGTTACTCTTTTAGTGAGATTATGCCGCGTGGACCGGGCATTTTAAGCGTAAGAGACGCGTAATATGGTATTGCATTAAAGCGGGCGAAAGCTTTGCGTTCCCATAGTGCTCGAGGGCCACTATGAAATGGGGCGATATGGAGAGTGAGCTTTTCGCGACGGAGGTTGTCGGTCGAACCGAACACAACCTCTAGTGGTACAGAGCATGTACAATTGGCTTAAAGGCCTGGCGTCACTCCTTTAAAGGGGGTGCTGCTATGGCGAATTTTGGTAGGGTCTATCCCCATTATGCGGACGGTGTCCTGGTATTGCAGGTGTCATACTGTATTTTCGTGTTATCACATGAAGTGAGTTCACTGTTTTGACTTCTAGTGGGAAAGTCTTCTGCTCTCCGGAGTGCTGCTTGTGGGGTTTGTTGCTTTCGCTTGGCGTGTCGAGCCCTTGCGTTCGGCGTTAAGTCAGACGAACTGTTTGAAGACCCAACAATCTCTGTGGGTATGGTTTGCAGGCTTCTCGGAGGTACTATGTATTACGCACAGCCTGTCCAGAATTTTGTTTAGGTTGGATAGCTCGTCACTGTTGTCCTTGAGAGGCAGTGTTTTGTTATTCGGCCGAGAGCTTTTGAATCCGGCGTTGACCGTCGTACTATTTGGGCCATTTTCCATATGCCGGCGCTGATCTTTTTTGCGTCGTGATTTCCCATTTCCATCCCTTACTTCAGATGTATTCGGGTCGCTGGTGCTGCATCTCGCCAGCCAGCTGTCTTTCCCCGCGCAAAAGCGGGTCATGACGCTTGTTAGTGCGGCCATTTTTCTTGGTTTTTCCTGGCCGAGGTGTCTGGCGAGCCATTCGTCTCGGATGTTGTATTTAAAGGCTGCTAAAGCTTCAGCGTCCGGACAGTCGACTATTTGGTTCTTTTTAGTGAGGAACCTGTTC
>NW_021229045.1:0-522 GCF_002162155.2 Triticum dicoccoides | reverse complement strand
AGCAACTTGCGTTTTGGGTAACTTTTGGAGGGGCGTTCGAGTTCATACTCTTCGGCCGCGAGGACCTCGGTCCATCTGTCGGCTAGTAGGTCTTGATCAGCTTGAAGTTGTTGCTGCTTTTTCTTTAGGCTGTTTGCCGTGGCCATTAGCCTGTGTCTGAAGCGCTCTTGTTCGATGGGATCCTCAGGCACGACGAATTCGTCGTCGTCGAGGCTTGCCTCGTCTCCGGAGGGAGGTAAGTAATTATCATCCTCGACCTCTTCGTCTGCCGCCCTCTCGTGAGGGCTTGCTTCTGCCTCCTCCTGCACTGGATCGTGCTGGAGGGGGTTGTCTTCGGCACTTTCCGGGGTGCTATTATCTCCTGTGCCGGAATCTCCATTCTTGCTGTGGCGGGATTTACAGCAGCGCCGCTGACGTCGGCGCTTGGGCTGTTTCTTTAAGGAATCGCCCTCCGCTGCTTCTTCGCCGTCCCCATCTTTTGGGGTGTCCACCATGTATATGTCATATGACCAGGTGGTCTTC
>NW_021229044.1:0-1491 GCF_002162155.2 Triticum dicoccoides | reverse complement strand
ACATAGCATCTAGGATGACTTTGGAAGGAAGGTCCACAGGGTTCATGTTGAAATCTGGTCAAAAAACCATAGTGTAGTAAGAGTGAATGACATCGGAAACAACCCTTATTTTTAAAATGGAAGAGTAAGCAAGCAAATCAATACTTTGGATGCAATCAAACATATGATTCTTATTCGTTGTCTGATGTAGTTTGTGAGAAAGAGAAATCAACGCATGCAGCAAATTCAGTGAGGCAATAGGTATGTAATTTATAAGATGTAGTTTGGTTCGAGGTTTTGTCCGGAAGAGGAGTACTAACAAATTATGAATGCCTTATTTGTAATTTTGTATGCATAAATGAAGTGAGACGTAGGATCTCATTTAGCAGAGGGCTTGGGTCGGAATAAAATGCAGATATGGTTAATTTAGGCCTCACAGTATTATTAACCATACAAAAGGGCCCGTGATTATGCTATTGCCACAAGTCGATGTGGTTCAGTAATGATGAAAGGACAGGGGATAAACCAATAATATTTAAAGGTGGGCATGCATATGGCGTAGCAAATTAGTGTCTTTATTTATAGGATATGTGTTTTATCTAGGTGCATGTCTGTTCGCATCAAGTTCAGGGCCATTAACTCGCAACTCTCTATTGTAAGTAGGGCTGGATTTTAGAATCTACCTTCTGATAAGAACCGGGCGTTGGCGAATGATTTAGCTGGCCTTGAGTTATCAAAAGCGGCGAATCGAAGGGAAGAGCTCGGGCTGCAAGACGGGGAGGAACAGCACTTAGGAAATCTAGCAAACCCATGCACATAGACGAACCAGATCGAAATACAATGAAGGGAGGAGAAATACCTGCCGTAAAGATCAATCGTAGCTAGATGTGCTCTTCTTCATCTCGTATCACTTGTCGATTTGAGCAGCAGCGTGGATCTAGGCATATGTTTCAGGGGAACTGCGAGGAGAGAAGCAAGGGGAGTGAAGTGGAGGAAGGGGATGAGAGCGAGTGGTTGGATGCAGATGTGAGACGGTGAGTGAATAGAATCACCTCCCGCACCGATGACGATCAGTAGAAGCCGCCGCTCCAGCCAAGTAGGGAGGACGCACGTGTCCCTTTCTGGTGATGGTGATCTAACCGGCGGTCTAGCGATCGGCTGGCTCTTTTGTACCAAGACTCCTACCCATCCACTGGGATACGGTGGGCCCAGCCGAGAGAAGCCCACCGGGCAGCGAGAGTGATTTAACACAGGAGCACAGAACGCGTAGGAAAAAGGAAAATGCCATCATTGCTAATGGGCTGTATCTACCCTTCTGATCCAAGATGCTTTTGGGATGGGCCGACGATAACCAACTGCGATGGAGAAGGCGATATTTTTTAGATGGATGAATTTAACAGAGAGAGTTAGCCCATCACATCTAGGATAGAATAAGGTAGTTATATAGGCGCATGTAATAATTAAGTTCAACACCAAATCACCGGGATTACAGCACGCGAACCAAGAGGACAA
>NW_021229043.1:0-396 GCF_002162155.2 Triticum dicoccoides | reverse complement strand
AACTCTTGATCTAGGTTTCTTTCTGGAAGTTTTAGTATATATAAGAGGTTTTGGCGTCGAGAACAAGTCGGGGGGTCTCCGGGCTGTCCACGAGGTAGGGAGGCGCGCCCAGGGGGTGGGCGCGCCCCCCACCCTCGCGGGCAGCCCGGGACTCTTCTGGCCCAACTCTTTTACTCCATGGCCTTCTTCTCGTCCAAAAATAAGTTCCGTGAAGTTTCAGGTAAATTGGACTCTGTTTGATTTTCCTTTTCTGTAAAACTCAGAAACAAGGAAAAAACAGAAACTGGCACTGGGCTCTAGGTTAATAGGTTAGTCCCAAAAATCATATAAAATAGCATATAAATGCATATAAAACATCCAAGGTTGATAATATAATAGCATGGAACAATAAAAAAA
>NW_021229042.1:0-2055 GCF_002162155.2 Triticum dicoccoides | reverse complement strand
TCGTGCTTATCTATGGTGACAATGGGATATTCACGTGATCTAATTGATGTATGTTTTGGTGATCAACTTGCGGGTTCAGTGACCTTGGGAACTTATGCATAGGGGTTGGCACGCGTTTTCGTCTTGGTTCTCCGGTGGAAACTTTGGGGCACTCTTTGAAGTACTTTGTGTTGGCTGAATAGACGAATCTGAGATTGTGTGATGCATATCGTATAATCATGCCACGGATACTTGAGGTGACATTGGAGTATCTAGGTGACATTAGGGTTTTGGTTGATTTGCGTCTTAAGGTGTTATTCTAGTACGAACTCTATGATAGATCGAACAGAAAGAATAGCTTCGTGTTATTTTACTACGGACTCTTGAATAGATCGAGCAGAAAGGATAACTTTGAGGTGGTTTCGTACCCTACAATAATCTCTTCGTTTGTTCTCCGCTATTAGTGACTTTGGAGTGACTCTTTGTTGCATGTTGAGGGATAGTTATATGGTCCAATTATGTTATTATTGTTGAGAGAACTTGCACTAGTGAAAATATGAACCACAGGCCTTGTTTCCTAGCATTGCAATACCGTTTGTGCTCACTTTTATCACTAGTTACCTTGTTGTTTTTATAATTTCAGATTACAAATACTCATATCTACCATCCATATTGCACTTGTATCACCATCTCTTCGCCGAACTAGTGCACCTATACAATTTACCATTGTATTGGGTGTGTTGGGGACACAAGAGACTTTTTGTTATTTGGTTGCTGGGTTGTTTGAGAGAGACCATCTTCATGGCTCACCTACATGGCTCACCTCATGGAAAGAGACGGGCCTGACATGGGGTAATTCGGAAGAGCTGACCGGACTCCAAACCTGCGTCCGAAACCTGGTGGACAAGAATCTCAAGCTTGTCAACGTAGTCCGGGTTATGCTCATCCGCCGGATCCTCCCATGCCAGCAACGGGCCTTCAACATGTGGGAGTTTGATCCGGCACAGCACCGATCCTTGAGCCGGCTCTTCGACACTATGTACGAATATGCCTGGAAGGTGCTGTTCAAGGGCGCCGAGGCTCCCGCACCCGCTTCCGAAGACCGCGGATTCAACTCGCAGCATCCAGCTAGCGAGGTAAGATATTTTACCCTTTATGGGACACTTTTTTCATAGTTTGACTCTATGCGGGATCTAAACTCCCTTACCTTTGACAGGATTGACAGAAGATGGCCGGACAGATTAGCTGTCCGGCTCCCTTGCTGGAAGACCCAGCGGATGCCCACTTGACGGGGCTGCTGGCTCCGGCACCTTACGCGGTGCCGGAGAAGAAGGCCAAGAGGCAGGCCACGGGAACTCGAAAGAGTTCTAGACGCCAGGCGGTGTCGGACTCGCCGTCTGATGACTTCGAGGCGGACTCCTCCCGTGAAGACGAGGAGGAGGAAAAAGAGGTCTTTCCCCTAGCAAGGGGAGAGAAGAAAAGGAAGGCCGACCCAACTGGGGAGGCCGGAGGGTCCAAGAAGGGAAGGACCCTCCCTCCGGACTATTCCACCAACGTCGACGACGGCGAAGAAGAGTGGCCGCTAAGGGCCAAGCCCCTGGCGAAATCGTAAGTCTCCGGATACCAGAATAACTCATAGCGTTCCTTTGATGCACAGTACCTTCTGACGTAGGTTATAATCATGCAGTCCGCCCAAGGCCGGGCTCGACTCTTCGTCGAGCGGTTCCTTGGGTTCGTCGGATGTGAACAGCACTTCACTTCCGACCGTCTCCTCTCCTCACGCCACGGATGACGCCGAGGTGGCGTCCTAAAAGGGGCCAAGCCAGGAGGAGATGGTCCTAGAGGTGCAGCAAGGCGACCTTCCAGACTCCAGGCGAAGAGGGGATAAAACCCCTAAGGACTTTAGGTCCGGACCTAGGCCGGACACCACACCGGAACCCCCAACGGTTCCGGCATCCGGTAGGCGGCCCCCTACCAAGAAGGGCAAGCCTACGACGCCGGTGACCTCCGCCCAACCGGAGGCACCGGATAATCTGCTGGAGGTGCTTATCGGTGCCTCCATCGACGAGGAGAACC
>NW_021229041.1:0-640 GCF_002162155.2 Triticum dicoccoides | reverse complement strand
GTTTTGGCCTATTCTGGCCCTTTTCTTGGACTATTACTCTATTTTTGGGTCCAAGCTTGATTTCCATGATTTACGAACCCCGTGGTGCATTTACGTGTCGGTCAATGACACTCACAATTTTGCCTAATTTCTGGTCTGTTTTGTGTACTATTACTCACCGTTTTGGCGTCCCAGAGCGATTTCCACGATTTACAATCCCCGTGGTGCGTTTGCGTCTCTATCGTCAAAACTCACAGTTTTGGCCAATTCCGACGCGATTCATGGACTACTACTCATCATTTAGGGTTCCCGAAGCGATTCCATAGTGGTTGAACCCTAAGGTCCGTTTACGTGTCTGTGATCAACTCTCACAGTTTTGGCCGATGCTGGCCCATTTCATGGACGATTACTCACCGTTTTGGGGCCCCAAAGTGATTTCCACGGTTGTTTAACCCCATGGTGCGCTTACATGTCGATCATCAACAAGCGCAGTTTGGGCCAATTTTGGACCATTTCTTGCATTATTACTTAGTTTTGGGGTGCCGGAGTGATTTCCACGATTGACGAACTCCGGAGTGCGTTTTCGTGTCGGTCATAAACACTCACAATTTTGGCCAATTCTCGTCCGTTTCGTGCACTATTACTGACCGTTTGGGCGTCC
>NW_021229040.1:0-1840 GCF_002162155.2 Triticum dicoccoides | reverse complement strand
GGATTCAACTGCCTTCAACATGTAGTCCGTTGCCTTATGAAAATTTTGTATGCAGATTCATCTGCATACAACATCTAGTCCGTTGTCTTGTCAATTTATTGTTTTTCTCCTGCTTCTTTAGTTTGTACACACAGATTCATCTGCATGGGCGATGAACACTTCATAGATACATATTTATTCTTGATTATTGATGCAGTTGGTTAGATAAATATTTCAAGAGCGTAAATTTTGATTGTTAATTCGCATATACTCTCTCTGCAAGGAAATATAACTACTTTTGGCTCACTACTTTAGTGATTTCTTTATAGAGGGAGTGCATGTTTAGTTTTAATTGTTCATGCACTTGTTTACATAAACTTTCAATAGTGCCAGAATTACTATACTATCTTTCATCTCGGCTTATTGTTATCATGTTATTGTCATGATTCATGTCTTATACTGGTTTCATCAATTACAGTCCTTAGGCATGCCGTTCGTCAAAGATTATGCTGTCAGGGCAGATGGAAATACCGTAATTTTTGTGAGGTACACGAACAAGGCTAGCAGTGTTGAGTCCTGCATTCGCAGATGAAAAAACTGGCTGCAGAATGACGACCAGAAGATAGTTGCACTAGATGTGGAGTTCACCTGGCATTGGCATCTAGGTCCTCGTGGTCCAGTTATGCATTGCCGATGAGCAATGCGTCCTGCTTGCTGCCTTCCTGCTCGATGAGGAGTACACCTTTGTTGGGGTGGACATCAACAATGACGAGAAAAAACTCAAGCATGTTGGTCTGGTGGTACGAAACTTTGTGGATATCCAGAATTTGTGGAGAGTGTCTAATCCAGTGACGATTAAGCCGAAGTATGTCTTGTCTGACTACGCTGGTTCCATGTCACGACCGGTTTTCAAATAAAAAAAATTATTGAGAAACCAATCTTTTGAGTCAAGTATGAGAGAAATCCTCCTTACTGGTAGACAAATTCTTGATACAATAAGCCAGTAGCATAAAATATATTATAGGGTCGAACTACGGTTGCTCAACCAAATTATTACAAGCACGCCAATAAATATACATATTGGCGGACATGACACGATGGTGTGGAGGCATACTACTGACTCGAGGATAGGGCGGTGGTGGAAAAACACAGCGGGGAGAGAGATACAAGTCTCTAAAACTGTCATCTCATCGAGCGTCGAGGTGAGGCTCGATGAATTTATTTGGTAGCGGAAGCGGATATAATACAGTGACCAAATCCAAGGTCGTACGAGACTGACTGGGACTCCTCTAGGCGTCGGACTCACTATCAAATTCTTCATCCATGAGATCGCCTTCGTTAGCATCTGGCCAAATCAACAAGCCAGTGAGTACTTTGAAAGTACTCGCAAGACAGTTCAAACGTAAGATATAACAAATGCATGCATGAATGCGTCATGATTAATTCACCAATGTATATTCAACAATTAGCATAACAAGGTAAGTAAAAGGGAAACGGCGGTAGTCCGCCTGAAATCCCACAAAACATAAATGAAGACCGATCGGGTGTCTGAAGCGACGCCTCGAAAGGTGAACAAAAAAATATAAGGAAATGATGCCACAGTCGGGCGTCTTAGCGACAACACATAAAGGGCTTTAAAAGAAATGCCACAATCGGACGTCGGGGCGACATCACAGAAAGAGCTTTAAAAGAAATGCCACAGTCGGACGTCGGGGCGACATCACAGAAAGAGCTTTAAAAGAAATGCCACAGTCGGACGTCGGGGCGACATCACAGAAAGAGCTTTAAAAGAAATGCCACAGTCGGACGTCGGGGCGACATCACAGAAAGGGCTTTAAAAGAAATGCCACAGTCGGGCGTC
>NW_021229039.1:0-386 GCF_002162155.2 Triticum dicoccoides | reverse complement strand
CCCCCCCCCTCTTGTTGAAGTTATCGGGACACGGGGTATATCGACGACGACAGACCCGATAAAAAAATAAGAAGACGAAGAAGAAATAAAAAGAGGGAGAAGAAGAAAGGAATAGAGGAGAAGATCGAAGAGATAAAAAGGAAAAAAAGAGGAGAAGAAGAAAGGAATAGAGGAGAAGAAGAAAAAAATAGAATTAATAGAGGAGAAGAAGAGAAAAATAGAATTCTATTTTTTTCTTCTTCTCCTCTATTCCTTTCTTCTTCTCCTCTTTTTTCTTCTTCTTTTTTCCTCTTCTTATTTATTTCTCCACTTCTTCCTCTCCTCTTGTTCTCCTTTCTTCCCCTTCTTATTTCCTTTTTCCTCTCATTCTTTTTTTTCTTCTTCCT
>NW_021229038.1:0-2055 GCF_002162155.2 Triticum dicoccoides | reverse complement strand
TCGTGCTTATCTATGGTGACAATGGGATATTCACGTGATCTAATTGATGTATGTTTTGGTGATCAACTTGCGGGTTCAGTGACCTTGGGAACTTATGCATAGGGGTTGGCACGCGTTTTCGTCTTGGTTCTCCGGTGGAAACTTTGGGGCACTCTTTGAAGTACTTTGTGTTGGCTGAATAGACGAATCTGAGATTGTGTGATGCATATCGTATAATCATGCCACGGATACTTGAGGTGACATTGGAGTATCTAGGTGACATTAGGGTTTTGGTTGATTTGCGTCTTAAGGTGTTATTCTAGTACGAACTCTATGATAGATCGAACAGAAAGAATAGCTTCGTGTTATTTTACTACGGACTCTTGAATAGATCGAGCAGAAAGGATAACTTTGAGGTGGTTTCGTACCCTACAATAATCTCTTCGTTTGTTCTCCGCTATTAGTGACTTTGGAGTGACTCTTTGTTGCATGTTGAGGGATAGTTATATGGTCCAATTATGTTATTATTGTTGAGAGAACTTGCACTAGTGAAAATATGAACCACAGGCCTTGTTTCCTAGCATTGCAATACCGTTTGTGCTCACTTTTATCACTAGTTACCTTGTTGTTTTTATAATTTCAGATTACAAATACTCATATCTACCATCCATATTGCACTTGTATCACCATCTCTTCGCCGAACTAGTGCACCTATACAATTTACCATTGTATTGGGTGTGTTGGGGACACAAGAGACTTTTTGTTATTTGGTTGCTGGGTTGTTTGAGAGAGACCATCTTCATGGCTCACCTACATGGCTCACCTCATGGAAAGAGACGGGCCTGACGTGGGGTAATTCGGAAGAGCTGACCGGACTCCAAACCTGCGTCCGAAACCTGGTGGACAAGAATCTCAAGCTTGTCAACGTAGTCCGGGTTATGCTCATCCGCCGGATCCTCCCATGTCAGCAACGGGCCTTCAACATGTGGGAGTTTGATCCGGCACAGCACCGATCCTTGAGCCGGCTCTTCGACACTATGTACGAATATGCCTGGAAGGTGCTGTTCAAGGGCGCCGAGGCTCCCGCATCCGCTTCCGAAGACCGCGGATTCAACTCGCAGCATCCAGCTAGCGAGGTAAGCTATTTTACCCTTTATGGGACACTTTTTTCATAGTTTGACTCTATGCGGGATCTAAACTCCCTTACCTTTGACAGGATTGGCAGAAGATGGCCGGACAGATTAGCTGTCCGGCTCCCTTGCTGGAAGACCCAGCGGATGCCCACTTGACGGGGCTGCTGGCTCCGGCACCTTACGCGGTGCCGGAGAAGAAGGCCAAGAGGCAGGCCACGGGAACTCGAAAGAGTTCTAGACGCCAGGCGGTGTCGGACTCGCCGTCTGATGACTTCGAGGCGGACTCCTCCCGTGAAGACGAGGAGGAGGAAAAAGAGGTCTTTCCCCTAGCAAGGGGAGAGAAGAAAAGGAAGGCCGACCCAACTGGGGAGGCCGGAGGGTCCAAGAAGGGAAGGACCCTCCCTCCGGACTATTCCACCAACGTCGACGACGGCGAAGAAGAGTGGCCGCTAAGGGCCAAGCCCCTGGCGAAATCGTAAGTCTCCGGATACCAGAATAACTCATAGCGTTCCTTTGATGCACAGTACCTTCTGACGTAGGTTATAATCATGCAGTCCGCCCAAGGCCGGGCTCGACTCTTCGTCGAGCGGTTCCTTGGGTTCGTCGGATGTGAACAGCACTTCACTTCCGACCGTCTCCTCTCCTCACGCCACGGATGACGCCGAGGTGGCGTCCTAAAAGGGGCCAAGCCAGGAGGAGATGGTCCTAGAGGTGCAGCAAGGCGACCTTCCAGACTCCAGGCGAAGAGGGGATAAAACCCCTAAGGACTTTAGGTCCGGACCTAGGCCGGACACCACACCGGAACCCCCAACGGTTCCGGCATCCGGTAGGCGGCCCCCTACCAAGAAGGGCAAGCCTACGACGCCGGTGACCTCCGCCCAACCGGAGGCACCGGATAATCTGCTGGAGGTGCTTATCGGTGCCTCCATCGACGAGGAGAACC
>NW_021229037.1:0-1997 GCF_002162155.2 Triticum dicoccoides | reverse complement strand
TGATCTATTGCATTAGCCTAGATCTCCCCGGACAAAATAATAATAAGTTTCCTGTGCTGTACGTTTTCTGAAACTCAATTGGTTATATTGTCCATTCCTCTGCTTCTTCAACCTGGCAATATTCTAAGAGGAACTACATAACTAGACATATTTTGTTTCCATGAAGATTCTCTTCTGTAAAAAAAAGTTCTAACCAGTTTGAGTTACTTGAAAGTATTTTCTTAGTTTGGCTGCGTTGCAAGCTACTTTACGATGCCTTTGTAGTCTGCATTGTGCTACAATTATATTTCATAAATATAGAACTAGGCATTAACATATTGTTCACCTATTCCTTATGTTCAAACAGATTTATAACCACTCTACTTGCTAGAAGTTTATTAGAGAGGTTAAATGAAAGAGAAGGCCATCTATGTCTATGTGCATGCTAAATTTTCCTTTTAGGAATTACTTACATTGTGTACAGCAAATCATATAACTAAATAAATATAAGCTAGATAAACTGAATGTGAATTTTGATGCATATGAATGGAATGTTTGTGTGTTGCTCTACGGAATGGCTTCATAGAGAAGCATCTTATTATGCAGATTAATGCCATGAAGCATGACTTGATGTATTTCTATGTATCAAGGTCATGTGCAGAATGCACATCCACAAATGATTGTCCGGTTAGACATATTTTCATGTTCAAATCTTCGGTCGTACTCCTATAATCAATCAAACCTACATTTTTTTTACAGTACATACTTCTGTGTGTAGGAAACTACTTCCAAGTGAAGACTTACGCCTGAGCAGACGTCCAAGTAGATTCAAGCAATTCCACTAGAAACCAGTAAATCATTGGGAATAAAATAGCTACACTATTGAGCCCCTGTGAGAATACTATTTCATAAATTGCATACAGTTAATTGGAAGTGCTAAATAAAAGTCGGTGTTTGGTGGTAAGCTTTGATTCCACAATTGACCCATCCTAGTTCAGTGAACGTGCATCTCAATTCTCAATATAGTGACGATCGGAAAGTTCCAATTTCCCCTATAAAATTGTCTTCAATAGTTGGCCCCCAAAGCATGAAAAAACTAGGACGCCATTGGCAGTCCATTTATAGAATATTGAACCACCAACTATAGGTGGTATTCTCTATACTTTTTCAATGAAAAAAATGAATATATATCTTTCAAAGTAGCTATTCTTTTCATCAGACACACATTGGTCCAGATAAACCATACATTTCTACAAACAAACCATATAAATTGGATTCAATGAGATTAATTTTGTTTCCCCAAGCATAGAAAACTTAAATCGCATCGGCTTGCAGGTTCTGACCATATACGTAGTCACCGGCCATCTGTTTTTAGTCCAGAAGATAATTTATTCCACAATAGTTAATCCAGTCGAGGAGAAGGTGTGATGACGACTGTTTGAAGCTGGTCAGACGGCTGTCACTAACGACGAGGCTGCAGGACTTACATACTACGGCGGACCCATGAACCAGTTGTTCACCTTCTCAACATTGTTCGATTTTGTTGACGTGGTCACTGTGTCTACTCAGTAGTACAATATTTTTAGAACCCTGAATTTTGTGTTCAAAAACAGTTGTGCTAGCTCCGCAATTTTATAAGGCATTTTTTTGGCAAGTGCATTACATGTGTAAGTAAACTGGGCTTGACTAATGTTAAGTTTTACCATCACTTTTTATTACTTCAAGAGAAAAATCGCCCTTATCCACATTGTGGCAGTGCCTTTGATAACAGGCATCGCTCGCCTGGGAGCCTAGGATGTTGATGATCCAACGAGTGGTAAAGCAATGAGGTTCGAACGAGCGACATATATCAAGAGGTAACGGCAGCCGGCAGGTACCACCCAGCTGGCTAGATGAGGCACGAGCTGCTCATATGTTACGATTTATTCTAATATTTTTTGATACAGTGATTTTACATGATAAGCGAAAGTGAGTGTCCAATTATATATTTTTCTTAGAGCATGGGTTTGCATGGTTCT
>NW_021229036.1:0-2362 GCF_002162155.2 Triticum dicoccoides | reverse complement strand
AAATGTATTCGGAACTTTCTTTAATTGTTTGAAAAAAGATAAAATATTTGGATCTACCGATATAGTTAGTTCTAAAGGTTTTTGCTCCGGATGTTTAAAACTAGCGTTGATTAGCTCCATTCCTTAGGTAGCTGTCTCTACTAGCGCCGACTCACGAGTTCTAATCCTTGCCGAAACATCCCTTTTTCCGCGTTGTTTTTTTACACCACTGGCTGCAACTGCGTGGGCTGACCAAGGCGAAGACTGCCCTGTGTGAAGCCCCGCCAGTCTGCCGCATTTTTCTGAGTAGTTTTTTAAACCATTGGCTGCTCCTGCATGGGCCGGCCGAGGCCAAGACTGCCCTATGCGAAGCCCCGTCAGTCTGCTGCAGAATGCGGCAGAGATGAGATCCCTATATATGCTCCCTATGAAGATTTGTGAAAACGTGACCGGCGGAAGCTTGCTGGTCGCCCACATGGAGCCTAAATGGGACATGACAATTACAAAAACAGCTTCATTTTTTCGTTTCATTTTTTTATGAGAAACATACAATACTACCAGTTAGTAAACAAAGAAGTAATAAAAGATATTATTTTTAAAAATATTACCCAACCATATTAACAAAATAAACGTTCATTTACTCCTAAAGATACTGGTGTACATTTCTAAAAGTGTACATGTTTTTTTAGAAATGTCTGTGTAATTAAATAAATTTTTCATATGGTTTAACATATTCATGGAATGTCAAAGGAGTGTTCATGCATTTCAAAAGTATTCATGTAATTAAAAGAGGTCTTCATGTATTTTTTCAAAATAGTCATATGCTTTCATATAGTGCTCATGGCCTTTAAAAATATAGTCATGAAACTATAAAATTGTTCAAGCATATTAGAAAAATGTTCATGCAATTGTTTACCTATTTAAAAAAATAATGTAACTTTAAAAAGTGTTCACATACTTTTTCTATAAAATCGTTTGGTTTTAAAAATGCTCACTTGTTATTCAACATATATTTATATTACTTGTAAATAAAAAAATGATTTTTTCTACAGAAATGAACAAAAAAATAAAAGGAAAAAATAATAAAAAAGGAAAAACAAAATAAAAGTAAAATTAAAATTGAAAATGGAAAACTGACGACATAAAAAGATCAAGGGAAGAAAAAATGAAGAAAAACTGGCAAAGCCAGATGAAAAAAATGGAACATGCCCATCCAGTCCTATGCTGTTGGGCATTGGCCCACACCAAGTACGAACGTAAGATTCCTATGCTAAATACTGCTATAAGCGGTATATAACATTTAGGGAAAAACCATATATCTTTTTTGGCAGTGAAGAAGCTACTACATGCGAGCTTTACTTTGAGCCTAACTACGTGTCATACTTGGGTGCACAACTTAGCCTTCTTTTGTGAAATGGTAAGTTGATTGAATTTTCTTTAAGAGAGCTAATCCTCTTTCCATTAGTTGTTCAACGGAAATACTACATGTCTTACAAGTAGCAAAAAAAGGGAACATGAAAGAGAATTGTGAGTTGAGAACATCCTTTGAAGCTTCAGCCCCGAGCAACATCACAAAGATGGCGTTCCACATGGTAAAGCAGGGGGCGCGTTCTGAAGATGATGTGTGTCGTTGTGAGGAGTGAGAGGCGGGGAAGGAGCTAGCACCATTTGTGAGGAGGTATTTGTTAGCAATGATCACAAACTAGAATGTGGCTTAGCCAGGGACGAAGCCAAGGCAGGGGAGATACATACCACTAAAATTTAGACGGGCCCAAGTAGGAATTGTTTCTTTTTTACATATATGATTGAAGGGTATATGTAAAAAAATCAATCTTAGTGGGCACAATGACCACGCGCTAAATGGCACCCTCTCAAAATGAACCACTCATTGATCGACCATGACTATTTTTTAGGGACCGATACCTGGTTTTCTCGATGGAATCCTACATAGGCGGTCTAGGGTTTTTACTACGGCACAACAATGGACATCATGCATTCTTCTCGATGGAAATCTAGATCTAGTGGTCCTCCTTTTACTTTAAAGATCAGTGTGTCCACCGAGCGCCACACATATGGAGACTAGTGAGTTAATTGGCTTCTTGCGATGGAGAGAGGCTTAATGAACCTATGGGCTATAATTTTTCCTATGGAATATGCAAGTCGTGGCTGGAGCCCAAGGGAAGACAAGATATTAGAATGCTCTAGGAGGGTAAGACCATAAAGTCCAACAGCCAAAAGCGCACAGCTTGTAAGAGGGTTAGGACGGTGCTCAATATTGATGTCATCAAAATATATGTGCAAAATACCAAACCAGCCCACAGGTTTTGCAAAATCTAGGGGTGGCTTCTCTACCCAACTAGAAACTGAAATTACAAACACTTCC
>NW_021229035.1:0-1485 GCF_002162155.2 Triticum dicoccoides | reverse complement strand
GAATCCTCCTGAGTGGGGTCAGCATAGATAGCCTGGAGATACCCTTGTGCTCCCGGAAGTGATCCTGGCATATACCGGAAATCAGAGTCCCAAAATAGGCCAGACCTGACTCGCATGATGGTCATCATAGAGTAGGCGGCGTCCTGCACAGCCATCTCAATAGTAACCCCGAGTCCATAGGAGCAGTGAAGGGGCTCGGTGGATCCAGGATAAGATGGAAATATCCTGACAGTGCAGAGATACTGGCTTTGATTAAAGTCTCGAAATTGCTCTTCGACCGTGTACTCAGGATACCAACGGTATCCAGCCTCAGTCATTACCCTGACCAACATGGCAGTATGGCCGGGTACATCTAGGCATCGAGTCAGGCGAACCACTTGATTGAGGTCGCGAGTGGCCATCTGAAAGCACAACCATAATGCAAAGGCATTAGAATTTCTAGAAAAATTTCGACAGCATAACAGCTGTAAATGCTCAAAAAGGATTTTGAGACATTTGACAAAGGATTTCATACACACCCAACAACATCATATCAAAGTTCTGAGTCCATCCTAGCAACATAATGTGGTAGTAGAACTGAACTAGGCTTGTATCCAGCAAACCTATAAGGTACTACTGATTAGTAACACGTGAACCTGATAGAGAGAAAAGATCCTAATTCCTTAACCCCCGGTGGAAGAATAGACTGACTCAGATCAGAATGTCATAAGATAAAGGAGTAAAACGAGCCTTACGTTCCAACCCACAAACAATTCCCCTACATATAACTAAAGAATTTCTAGACTCAACATCGACCAGTTTGGCTTGGAGAACCTACAGGCAGTCCTGCTCTGATACCAACGCTGTCAGGACCCCGACTCGATGCCACATAGGTCTAGCATGTAACACGTCATATCACTTTGCGGCCTCACGCACGGTATTCCCACGGGTGTCGTCTTACCTTTGCCCGGGACCGTTTGCGCCTTTTGGCACACGTATATGATAGTGTCGCTAGCACCCATATGATAAGGAGCCGGGCTGACATGGCTAGTCGTAAACCCAAAGTGGCACAGACTTACAGGGACATGCATCCATGACCCAGCATCGAACGTGTCGGTCATCAGCAAGTGGGTCCGGGCTGTAGCACTGGGCTAGCAGGACTCCGGTAAACCGGGCTGTAGCGGGCTAACAGGCCTCCGGTACTCAATGCGTGACATTTCCCCGAAGGGACAGACACAGGAACGAAGAAGGACACATGCCGGCCAGCCTAAGTGTTCCGGAGCAGTAGCAAGCTACCATGGCTCAGTGGAGACACTAGGAGACATTTCCCGGTAAGAGAGGCTACTAAAGATAAACAACTAGATAGTCAGATCCCACACATACCAAGCATTTCAATCATACACACAATATGCTCGATATGTGCAAATACAACAAGGCATCACAACATGACTCTAAGACACAAGTACTTTATTTAAGGCTCAGAGAGCCATACATAACATACACATA
>NW_021229034.1:0-495 GCF_002162155.2 Triticum dicoccoides | reverse complement strand
CCGGGCTCGTGTCCTAGCTCGTTCGAATGAGCGGATGAAGCCGCATCGTTTTGCGGTGGTGGCCCGGGCGGGGAGTGTCCGGAGTGCCGTCGGTGGTGAGGCAAGGCGGCGGCCGGAGATGAGGGTGGTCGGGCTAGCGGCTAGGGGGCACGGGGAGGCACGTGCTCAGGCTCGTTGGGCTCCTGGGAGCTCCAGGAGTTCAACGGTGGCCTCAGGTGGCGGCGACGTCGACCACAAAGACGGCCACGATCTCGTCGGCGGCGAGCAGGGCACGGAGGCGGCGACAGCTAGCTACGGCGCGGGAAAGAGCACGGGGAGAGAGGGAGAGGGAGGCGGAGGTCCGGCGCTCACTTCCGTTGCTGGGAAGGCCCGAGGAAGAGTCGAGGTGGCCGGAGACAGCGTCGGTGTGCGGCGGCCCGAGGCGGACGGAGGTTGAAGAAGGCGGCGTGACGGCGCTCTAGCGCCTCCGAGCTCTTGCGGATGACACCAGGGGGC
>NW_021229033.1:0-2240 GCF_002162155.2 Triticum dicoccoides | reverse complement strand
CGCGGACGACCTTGCCGTACTGCTCTAGCCCGCGCGCCCAGGCTCCTCATTGCCTGCCACCCTCATCGGCCTCCATGGTGACGAACTCTTTCAAGCCCATGGTGGCCCTGCAGGTGCCGGAGGTCACGGCGAAGAATGTGCACCTCGAGGTCGCGCTCGCCGTGCAGCGCCTCGCCATGCAAGAAACCGTTGACCTGCACATCCACGTCTACAAGGAAATCGTCTACATGGGCCACTACAAGGCAAGCGAGGACAGAAAGACGTTGGCCTTCTTCTAGCGGCTGGAATCTTTGGACACCATTGTTCATAAGCACGTCGACCTGACCATGAAAGCCGCTGCTACTTAGCCGTCGTTTGGTGGGCCGATGCCCTGAGTCGAGGAGGTGGACGTCGTCAATGGATGCATCATTCTTCTTGCTTCCCGTAACCAGCACTGCATCGCCTCGTGGCCTTAATGTTTTATTAGTGTATGGCACTTTATTCCAGTCGTAATATTTAAAAAAAGGAAATGAGACCAACCCGAGCTAGACTAGCATGTTGGCATTTTTTATAGAAGAAAACTCCGTGAGCACCAAGCGTTCGAGCCGAGACTCGAACCCTGGTGGGCTAGCTGCAAACTCCCACGCCTTGCCAACTGAGCTACGCTCTGTTCTCCAGTCGTAACATTTTCACTGTGAGGTGGGGCCGCAGTTGAGCAAACCGACCATCGGCAAATCCCCACCCCGCTCATCGCGCGTCGGCTGAGTTACAATTATAAGAGAGAAAAGAGGGAGAAGAGCTAGCTATAGCACAGGTGCTGTTGTCAGATGGGACTCGTGTTGATAGAATAGGAGTACCGAGTACTCGTACCTTTTATTTTTATTTTTTGAGGGAAAAAGTAGTCATACATCTAGTACCACTAGTTGGGTGCGTGCCACCTATACCTTCATCACTTTAGGTCTCCTTTTCAGAACCGCATCTACACTTCCTAGTACATATTTTTCCATGCATTTATCCTCCTATATGTACTCCTAGGCTATTTCCACGTGCTCCCTTTCACCGGCATATGGGACATAGAGCATCTGGGTCATAGTGCATGCACGACTTGGAGCATATGCAACCATGCCGGCCTACTTTACATTTCAGACCTCACGAATTACATGCAAACCCCCCTTAGAAGAATAAATAAATAAATGAATTATTACATGCAAACCGGATTGTTTTCATAGAAACCGAAGCACGTTCATTAAATTTTGGACATAACACATTTATAAAAAACGACCGGACCTAAAACAGTCTAAGGGCCTCTTTAATTCGTAGGATACTGAAAACATAGGAATGGGGAAAGTATGATGGCGATGAACTGAGACGAGGAGGAAGAGGAGTAGTACTGTACATGCTATAGACTGGACTGTAGCACATTGTTTTTTATGGCCATATCACCACTTTGTTTTCTATGGCCTACCGCCTGCTGGCTCACTGGGCTACCGTGGTTCTCACTCCTCCGACGTGAGTAGTAGTACTAGTATATACACTATATATACTGCATGGTTCTTTGCTCCTTCATACGCACTTCACCGACATGTGGGAGAGCCAGCATCCAGGCCGACGTGTCATGCACTAGATAAGAGCGGGGAACGGATGGGGGCATCACCCCGGTCGTAGCGCCAGTAATTCATGACTATAGTGAGTAGTCATATCACAAGACCCCGTCTTTCCAGCAGTAACGCGCCGTCAAATCGCACAACCCTACCTTTCTAGCAGTAAGTTGAATCCGCTACTCCCTCACCCTCCTCGCCTCTCTGTCAAACCGCCTATGCGAAAACTGCCGCGCGTACTGCCCGGGAAAAGCCCCGCCCTCAACTTTTAACTACTCATAGTATAATTTTGTATCAATGAATTACGCCATGGCGCAGAAAACCAAAAGAAAAATGTGGTACATGCAAAGAAATACAGTTCAAGCTCTAGCTAGCGATTCGGAATGTAAACCGTGCATATACGTATAGGTTACTTCAAAGTACTAAGTCCATTGATGCAATGTGGTCAAACTGTACCATCGATATCTCAAAGCCAAAATAGTTCGAGCTTGTTTGTTCTATATAAATACTAGTACTGTATGTTTATTCACCTGTGAGGTTGTTCAATGAATGGTGGGCCGGGGAGCACAATGAAACAATACTACTACTGTATTAGTAAGTAGGAGTCGTACAATTAGTCACGTTAAATAGAGAGTTTCTTTTCTTTAATACCATGTACATGAA
>NW_021229032.1:0-1938 GCF_002162155.2 Triticum dicoccoides | reverse complement strand
AGTAAATAAACCTTGTGCATCGCGAATTTATAGTTTGCATGGTGCCAATTCTCCCTCATAACCTTGTGCTAGAGAAGATGGATGAGTAAAAATGACGTATTCTATCATTGTTGAATCTCCTCCTCTGACTTGCGGCACTTCCGTATCTCGTACTACATGCAGTAGATACCTTAAAGACACCTGCAGGAAATAAGATGTGACAAGTGACACTTCCTTTCCCAGAGCCTGCCATGCCAAACACTTCGTGTCCAACTCCCACTCCCAGTAACCTCACCTCCCTGAGCCGTTTACTTGCTTTCTCCACTCCCAGTCAGATCAAATTATATGCAATGCTACCACAAAAAGGCAAGGTGGAAAACAAAGCATAATAAGGATATATATAGGGGCTTGCACATGGGGAAGCGCATGGATGAACCCGAGTACACATGAACCCACTTTAAAAAACACATTTCAAAATGCTAAAAAAAATCTGAAAAAGGTTGCACGGGCACGTCTCCATGTTCTACATGTGTGCATAAAGTTTCATGGAAAAATAACTTTTTTGGTGGCCTGTCCAAAAAGAAAAAAAATGTGCTGTGAAATGCTATTTAGAAGCACTGAAATTTGTCTTTTTTGCGGAGGCAAACCAAAAAGAGATTTTTTCATAAAGCTCTGTGCCGCGCACACACATTTGTGAACATGTATGCATGGATTTTGTTTTTTGATTTTTTGATTTTTAAAACATGCTTAAAATGCTTTTTTTTAAAAGTGGGTGCAGATGTTCATGCATTCAGGACGTGTCCACTCCTCGCACATGTGTGGTACTGATCCATCTAGTTCTGTCCCACTTATCATACTCAAACAACATCAATCAAATGAGTTGCATTCATGGAAAACAATTTTAATCCAGCCTCCGGATTTTTGGAAAGAATCAGCCGCTCCCGTCGAGCACCCTGTGGACTGGGACTGCGTGTCCCTCTCTCATCCTCTACCTTATCCCCATCCTCCTCCACCCATCTACTTCCTTAATTTCTTGTCCCGCGAGCAATGCCTTGTTTGCTTGCTACCGCGTTGACCTCCCCTGGTCGCATAAACAAACGCGGAGGAACCAAAGTTGTGTGCTCTCCACAGCGAGCTCCTTACCTCAAGTGCATGCAGATTGCTCCTCCACCCCGCCGTGATCCCACGTCGTCGTTAGTTCAGATTGAGGGCCAGATCCACACAAGTTCTGTGAAGAATGTTGTTGGCATTGGTTCTCCCCCGGCCAGTTTGTCTCTACATGCAGTACAGGGAGAGCCAGCCGTGAGGAAGAAGAGCGGGAGATAGCCTCGGGGAAGAAGAGAAGGACGTGGCCGTGAGGAACAAGATAATAAGGTGGCGGGGACCTTTGAAGCTACAGTGAGGAACCAAATTTTAATAAGGCTTCACCGAGTGTATATTGCTGGCGGGGAGAGGGTCGCCGGAAGAGGAGTAAGTGAAGGAGCTTCTTCTATTTTCTTTCAAGGGGTGGGCATATGGAGATTGTGGGGGCGAATTCAGGGCAATATGGACAAAGCGAGCGAGCGAGCTCCGAATCGCTTGGGGAGGGTGCGTAAGTGAAGCTTATACTGCATTGTATTCAGTTGCGTTTCCATTACCAAATACATGTGACGTCCAAACGGTGATATCTGCATACATCAATTACAATTCATGATTCGACGCTCTAATACGGACATCCAAACGCGGCATAGAATAATTACGTGAATTGAACATTTTCTACCCTTATTTAGAGGAAGTTTAAGTTATAATATCAACCATCAATGGACATCAAATATTTTAAACATGCCCAGGTAAATGTGCACCAATGTATGGTTCACAATCTAGAATTGGAACCTTATGTGAGAAACTATATGCTACAGCAAAGCACTGTGGAAAGTTTGTTCTAAGGTTATACCAAACAGTCTGACGGCTGAGGAACCA
>NW_021229031.1:0-991 GCF_002162155.2 Triticum dicoccoides | reverse complement strand
GCCCCGTCGCCCTCGCCGCCCCGTCGCCCACCATCGCTTCTCCATAGCTCTTTGCCGTCTGCCACCGACGGCAACGGGCTCTTTGCCGTCTGCGGCAGACGGCAAAGAGGGCACGTGGCATCCAGCTGTGCTTCCTAGGAGCTGACCCGTTTGGTCAGTTTGCCTACAGTGGCAGACGGCAAAGACTTTGCCATTAGTGGCAGATGGCAAAGACCTGCCGTTAGCCACTTAACGGACTGACAGCGCAATTATTGCCGTCCACCTTCTTTGCCGTCTGCCGTGCTCTCTTTGCCGTCTGCGGCGGACGGCAAAGACTTTGCCGTCCGCCGCAGACGGCAAAGTAGCTGTTTACCGAAGCCTACTTTGCCGGAGCCTTTTGCCGTCCGCGGCTGATGGCAAAGGCCTTTGCCGTCCGTCGTTCATGCCTTTGCCGTCCGCCATGGCAGACGGCAAAGTAGTTGATTCCTGTAGTGAATATTGTAGATAGGATGTCAAAAACATTCTTTCCTCGATGATATCCTTGAGGAAAGGTTGTATGTGATACAAGCAGAAGGTTTTTTCAATCTTGAAGAACGCTAACAAATACGCAAAGCTCCTGGAATCCTTCTAAGGACTGGAGTAAGCATCTCGGAGTTGGAATGTACGCTTTGATGAGATGATCAAAGATTTTGGGTTTATACAAAGTTTATGAGAAACTTGTATTTCCAAAGAAGTGAGTGGGAGCACTATAGAATTTCTGATGAGTATATGTTGTTGACATATTGTTGATCAGAAATGATGTATAATTTCTGGAAAGCATATAGGGTTATTTAAAAAGTGTTTTTCAATAGAAAACCTGGAATAAGCTGCTTGAACATTGAGCATCAAGATCTATGAGGATAGATCAAAAACGCTAAATGGTACTTTCAAATGAGCACATACCTTGACATGATCTTGAAGGTGTTCAAGATGGATCAGTCAAAGAAGGAGTTCTTGCCTGAGTTGTAAGGTA
>NW_021229030.1:0-3613 GCF_002162155.2 Triticum dicoccoides | reverse complement strand
GGAAGCGCGCTGTACAGGAAAAATCACACTAGATGTAGTGTTTGGCACGCCGGATAATTGCAGGTCCGAAGAGGTCACGTTCCATGTGGCTCCGTTCAGCAGCGGTTATCATGCTCTGCTAGGGAGGGAAGTGTTTAAATCTTCCAAGCAATACCCCATTACGGGTACATGAAGCTCAAGATGCCCGGGCCTAACGGGATCATCACTCTCACTAGTGATCCGGACATAGCACTCCGCGCCAAAAACAAGACAGCCGCACTGGCCCTCGAGGCACTATCCGAAGCCCTAGCGGCTGAGGAACTGACTGCGCTGCGCTCTACGGTGAACAGTGACGATGAGGTACACGACAAAAGATCCAAGTCCACCTCCTTTAAACCGGCGGACGAAATAGTCAAATTCTAGGTCCATCCAACGGACCCCAATAAAACAGCTTCCATCGGGGCACAGTTAAACCCTGATGTAGATGCCGCACTGCGAGAGCTCCTACGAGAGAACTGGGACATTTTCGCCTGGCACCCTTCAGACATGCCAGGAATCCCACGCAGGCTGGCCGAGCACAGCTTAAATATCCTAAAAGGATTCAAACATGTCAAACAAGCTCTTCGGCGTTTTTCCGAACCTATGAGACAGGCCATGGGAGAGGAGCTAGCAAAGCTATTGGAGGCCGGATTCATCAGAGATATAAAACATCCGGACTGGCTAGCAAACCTGGTGATGGTACCAAAGAAGGACAAATCCTGGCGCCTGTGCGTTGAGTTTAAAGACCTTAACAAGGCTTTCCCAAAGGATCCCTTCCCCCTCCCCCGCATTGATCAAATTATCGACGCTACCGCAGGACACGATTCGTTGTGTTTCCTCGACGCATATTCCGGCTACCATCAAATCAAGATGGCAGAATCAGACCAAGCCGCAACAGCATTTATCACACCATACGGCCCATTCTGCTTCAGCACAATGCCCTTCGGGGTCAAAAACGCCGGTGCAACATATCAGCGCATGATTCAGACATGTCTGGCAAACCAGATCGGCAAAACAGAGGAGGCATATGTAGATGATGTGATCGTCAAAACAAGACATGTCGAACCTCTAGTAGACGACTTGAGGCTCACATTTGATAACCTCGGAACATACGATATCAAGCTCAACCCGGAAAAATGCGTTTTCGGCATTCCAGCCGGAAAGCTCTTGGGCTTCATTGTATCCGGTAGAGGAATTGAAGCAAATCCAGCCAAGATCCGAGCTCTGTCACAATTGGATATCCCAAAAGACCTCAAACAAATACAGAAGTTAACCGGGTGCGTGGCGGCTCTAAACCGCTTTATCTCCCGCTTGGGAGAAAAGGCCTTACCCCTTTACCGCCTCCTTCGGCACACCGAACACTTCGAATGGACGGATGCAGCCACGGCCGGACTCGACGAAATAAAAGCCATATTGGCAACAAACCCAGTCCTGGCCGCACCAAACATTGGCGAACCAATGCTATTGTACATTGCAGCAACACATCAGGTTGTAAGCGCAGTGCTTGTCGTCGAACGAGAAACGGACGGACACAAATTCCCCCTTCAAAAGCCGGTCTATTATGTGTCCACTGTCCTCATTCCATGCAAATCACGGTAACCGCATTATCAAAAGATTGCTTACACGGTATTCATGGCATCCCGGAAGCTACGACACTACTTTCAAGAGTGTTCAATAACAGTAGCCTCGGAAGTACCACTTAACGATATTATAAACAACCGTGACGCAATGGGCCGGATTGCAAAATGGGCCATTGAGCTCCTCCCGTTCGACATAACTTATAAGCCACGGCGATCCATCAAGTCACAAGTTTTGGCCGACTTCATCACAGAATGGACGGAGGCCGAACTCCCTAAAGAGTACGGCACATATTCAAATTGGGTCATGCATTTCGACGGCTCCAAGATGTTGGCCAGACCAGGGGCTGGCGTCGTTTTGATGTCCCCCACAGGAGACACAGTTCAATACGTACTCCAGTTTATGTACACAGACTCCAACAATGCAGCCGAATATGAGGCCCTTTTACATGGTCTCCGGATGGCAGTATCTATGGGCATTCAACGCCTAGAGGTGCGCGGGGACTCGAACCTCGCAATGTCCCAAATAAATGGAGACTTCGATGCCAAGGATCCAAAAATGGCAGCTTACCGCCACGCCGTCCTAAAAATGTCAGCTCGGTTCGAAGGGCTTGAATTTCACCATATAGCCTGGGAAAATAATCAGGCGGCAGATGTCCTAGCACGCATCGGCGCAAAACGTGATGTAGTCCCCCCCAACATCTTCTTGGAAAGGCTGTTCAAGACATCCATAGTGTGGGAAGGGGAGCCGAACAATAACAGCCCAGACCCAACTGCACGGCCCGACACCGAACATTCTGACACAATCGGAGGCTCTGCCAATGAAATAACACCTTC
Source organism: Triticum dicoccoides (assembly GCF_002162155.2). NCBI lineage: Eukaryota > Viridiplantae > Streptophyta > Magnoliopsida > Poales > Poaceae > Triticum > Triticum dicoccoides. The sequence goes on along the minus strand of NW_021229030.1, from coordinate 1,181 downwards.
AGCCCACGTAATAATGGCCGCCATTGCCCCGTGGACAGAACCACTCCTCGCCTACCTTACTAGGCAGGAACTCCCCGAGGACCAAAATGAGGCACACTGCATAGTGCGGCGATCCAAAGCCTACAAAGTCCACGAGGGAGAGCTTTATAAGAAAAGCACTACCGGAGTACTTCAAAGGTGCATCTCCGAAGAGGAAGGGCAGAACCTCCTGGCTGAAATTCATGCCGGACTCGGCGGTCATCACGCTGCAGCTCGGTCCCTTGTAAGCAAGGCCTTCCGTACAGGCTTTTATTGGCCGACGGCCCGGGCAGATGCCCAGGACTTAGTCCAATGATGCACCGGTTGCCAGCTCTTTGCAAATCCAATCCATATGCCACCCACCGCCCTCCAAACTGTCCCCATCACTTGGCCCTTCGCAGTCTGGGGACTTGACATGGTTGGACCCCTTAAAGGAGGAACCCACAAGCAAAAATACTTACTGGTCATGGTCGATAAGTTCACCAAATGGATAGAAGCCAAGCCTGTTAAGACGGCCAAATTCGGACCGGTCATAGACATTATATCCGGGGTTGTACACCGCTACGGCGTCCCCCACAGCATCATCACTGATAACGGCATGAACTTTACGGCCAACGAGGTAAAACTCTGGTGCAAAAACATGGGCATCAAGCTCGATTATGCTTCCGTCTATCACCCACAAACTAACGGTCAGGTCGAACGTGCAAATGGTCTTATCATGAGCGGCATCAAACCCAGATTAGTGTGGTCCCTCAAGGAATCTAACACGCACTGGGTAGAGGAGCTCAACTCCGTACTCTGGGGGCTGCGGACCACGCCGAATCGCACCAGTGGATACACACCATTCTTTATGGTGTACGGCGCAGAGGCAGTTCTGCCTTGTGAGATAATTCATGACTCACCTCGAGTGCGCATGTACGAAGAAAGAGAAGCCGAACTCGATCGGCAGGACAGTTTGGACGCATTGGAGGAGGAGCGTGACGTGGCAAAAGCCCGTTCCGCATTCTATCAACAACGGGCACGAAGATACCAAAGCAGAGAAGTACGGGCCAAAAATTACAACGTTGGCGAATTAGTTCTACGCCTGTCGGACAAGAAAAAGGACAAACTCAAGCCCAAGTGGGAAGGTCCCTTCATAATTGACCAAGTCCTAACTAGTGAAG
>NW_021229029.1:0-2062 GCF_002162155.2 Triticum dicoccoides | reverse complement strand
TAGGTGCTATTTATATACTTTGTAACCTGCCCTGTAATTGTACCAAACCCAGTTTAATAGAAAGATATTCAATGGGAGCGACACGCTCACTCAGCCTGGACGGCACGAGTGTTGGAATAAGCCACGACGTGTATGGTCGGGCTCGTCGGGCGCGTCGGATGCACGCGGGACGGGCGGAACACACTGATGCCGTCGGGCCCGTCGGGTTCGTCGGGCGTGTCGGTGTCGCACGGGACGGACGGGACGTGTGGGACGCTGCAACGTGGCGTGTGTGCGTATGTGTGTGCATGTGTGTATGGCGTGGTGCTACAGCCGGTTGAGCTAGCTAGCTAGGTGGATTAGCCGTCCGTTGTGCGCGGCCGAAGCGTTCGCATCAAGCACCTGAGTGCGGCGTGCATGTAGTTAGCCAGTAGCTAGGATCGTGGAGTGTGGCGTGCATGTAGTTAGCCAGTAGCTAGGATCATGGGCTGGTTAGTTGAACGCCAAGTCGTGTGGATCGTGCTGTTAGTGGCCAGCATGGTGGACCGGCTGTGCATGCGTGCGTGAGGGTACTTAAAGACTTGTGAGCTGGTTGCTTTGGCAAGGTGAATATAAGTGAGAAAAGGGCTGTATGTGCGGCCGAAAAAAAATCTGTGCTTCTTCTACCTTCATTGTCTACCTCTAGTTCGGCGTGAGAGAGAGCGGCAACAACAACGAGCGGGCTTTTCGGCCCGCTCGTGGCCCGTTTAGGACCGGCCCGTACGGTCCAGGCCTGACAGAAAAACTAGTCGGTCCGAGCCCAGAAAAGGAGACCGAAAAATTTTCGGTCCGGTCCGGTCTTTATCCGTGCCGACCGAGCAGACCGCTGGCGGCAAGGCCCATCAAGTGTACAGATCAAGCCATCGAGGCCCACCCCGAGCCGAGCGACCCCTCCCCTCGTTCCATTCCCCCCGGCTCGATTCCTTCTGCGTTCTGCCCCTCCAGCGCCTCCTCCTCTGTTCCTCTATCCCTAACCCTAACCCAGGCGACGGCCCCGTTTTCCGCGGCTCTCCCTTCACCGACGGCGCCATCTCGTTCGAGTCCGAGCTGGAGGAGCACGTGTACGTCGGGGAGGCAGCAAGGCCAGCACGCCGTCGGTCCGTCCTTCCCTGGTTCCTCACCGAGCGCCACGAAGAGGAAAAGATAGCCTCCTGAGATCTCTGTTCTTAAGTTTTTCATACTCCCAAGCCCCAATCCCCATTGGTATCTTCCTCCAATCTAAGTCATAGAGTAGATGTTGTAGTTTAGTGAGCTGAACAATCTTCTGTTGGACGGAAAGCTTGCAGGCTCCGTGCATTCAGCAGTTAAGTTTCCAAGCTTTCAGCTTTGACTGTTACTGAAATACTGGTGTTACTGGAAACTCAAAGGTTATTACAATGTGATAATCTCAAGTCCAAATTACAAAATGATAATAAGCAATTTTCCTCTTGTACACTGTAGACATTCTGTTTTGTCAGTGACAAGTAGCTTCGCTTATACAATTAGTTAGAACACATTCCTTGAGTGAATAGTTGAACAGCTTCTTGTCTCTTGAGTGGTAAGCCTAACCATGGAGTTATATACTTGTGTATGTATAACAGAGCGAGTGGTATGAGTCAAGGGGCACTACTTAGTAAGCCTACTTGTGTTTATTTGCACTAGTAGTAGATGATTTGGTCAGGAGATAATGGTGAAGGAGAAGGGGAATGAGAGGGGGATTTTGTGCTGTTTTTTTGTAGATAATGGCAGGAGATAATTATGTTTATTTGCACTAGTAGTAGATGATTTGGTCAGGAGATAATGGCGAAGGAGAAGGGGAATGAGATGGGGATTATGTGCTGTTTTTTTGTAGATAATGATCAGGAGATAATTATGTTTATTTGCACTAGTTCTAGATGATTTTCTATGCTACAAAAAGAAGAAGAAGAATTATTTGCACTTGATTGATGTATTGACTGCAGATATTATGTGTTGTTTTTTGTAGATAACGGTGAAGGAGAAGGGGAATTAGAAGGGAAAGGGTGATGGTAAGGAGAATGCGAAGGCAAAGACAAAGGAGAAGAGC
>NW_021229028.1:0-387 GCF_002162155.2 Triticum dicoccoides | reverse complement strand
CAAGATGAAGTCGGCTTTGCAAAATAATTGGCAATTTCCTTTGTTAAACCAGCCTGGATCATATCTCCGAAGACTCCAATATCCCTCTATGGGTCAACGTCTAATGGGTGACCTTAAGCGCTAGCATCATTATCTAAATCGGATGATCGATTTTCTTTTCCTGAGAAATACAATTCAATAGCCCAGATCAATCAATCATTATCTAAGTCTAACAATTGTTGAAATACAATTCAATAGCCTAGATCAATCAAAGTGCGTGGAATAGCCGAATAAAAACTGAATAAGTAATTACTGGAAAACAACGGGCAACCGGTACGGCATGCACAACAGAGGGGAGATGTGAGGAACTGACCATGCGAGTCAGTACCTTGAATTTGATCTAGGGGG
>NW_021229027.1:0-877 GCF_002162155.2 Triticum dicoccoides | reverse complement strand
GATCTCTGCTTCGACGAGGCGTGCCAATAAAACCGCCTTGCAATGCATGTCGTGGCAGGCCGAGAAAAACCGGTTCGTATTGAGCCAGGCCGCGGTGTAAGGGCACACCGTGAAAAATTGTCAGCAGATTAGATTTGTAAAGTGTTATGCTCTCTACGGTGGTGTGCGGAAATTATCTTACAGAGCCAGACACGATCCTTAATCTACTTTGGAGTATTTGGAGATGGAACCCGCCTTGCAATGCCGAAGACAATCTGCGCGTCAAACTCATCGTCATTGAAGCCTGGTTCAGGGGCTACTGAGGGAGTCCTGGATAAGGGGGTATCCGGACAGCTGGACTATATACTTTGGCCGGACTGTTGGACCGTGAAGATACAAGACTCAAGACTTTTTCCCGTGTCTGGATAGGACTCTCATTTGCGTGGAAGACAAGCTTGGCGATCCGGATGTTAGATCTCCTTTTTTGTAACTGACTCTGTATAACCCTAGCCTCCTCTGGTGTCTATATAAACCGGAGGGTTTAGTCCGTAGGACAAGGACAATCAGAATCATAGGCTAGCTTCTAGGGTTTAGCCTCTACCATCCCGTGGTAGATCAACTCTTGTAATACTCATATCATCAAGATCAATCAAGTAGGAAGTAGGGTATTACCTCCATCGAGAGGGCCCAAACCTGGGTAAAACATCATCTTCCCTGCCTCCTGTTACCATTAGCCTTAGGCGCACAGTTTGGGACCCCCTACCCGAGATCCACCGGTTTTGACACCGACAGCGGGGAACAAGCAGCAAGCATCGTCGCTGCACCCATCGGTGCGGCAGGAAGGCCGCACCGCACTCCGTCGCTAACTCCAGCCGGTTCACCGTCTCACGCTCGTCGC
>NW_021229026.1:29039-30130 GCF_002162155.2 Triticum dicoccoides | reverse complement strand
AGCACGTGACACCACTGCCACCCTGTCTTAGCATAACTCGAGTCGAGGCGGACGTCGTCGCGGTAGCGACGACGGGCGCCGAGATGAGCATGTGACACCACTGCCACCCTGTCTTAGCGTATCACGAGTCGAGGCGGACATCGTCGCGGTAGCGACGACGGACGCCGAGACGAGCACGTGAAACCACTGCGACCCTGTCTTAGCGTAACGCGAGTCGAGGCGGACGTCGTCTCGGTAGCGACGATGGACGCCGAGACGAGCATGTGACATCATTGCCACCCTGTCTTAGCGTAACGCGAGTCGAGGCATACGTCGTCGCGGTAGCGACGACGAACGCCGAGACGAGCACGTGACACCACTGCCACCCTGTCTTAGCGTAACGCGAGTCGAGGCGGACGTCGTCGCGGTAGCAACGACGGACGCCGAGACGAGCACATGACACCACTGCCACCCTGTCTTAGCGTAGCGCGAGTCGAGGCGGACATCGTCGCGGTAGCGACGACAGACGCCGAGACGAGCACGTGACACCATTCCCACCCTGTCTTAGCGTAACGCGAGTTGAGGAGGACGTCGTCGCGGTAGCGACGACGGACGCCGAGACGAGCACGTGACACCAATCCCACCCTGTCTTAGCATAATGCGAGTCGAGGTGGACGTCGTCGCGGTAGCGACGATGGACGCCGAGACGAGCACGTGACACCACTGCCACCCTGTCTTAGCGTAATGCGAGTCGAGGCGGATGTCGTCGCGGTAGCCACGACGGACGCCAAGATGAGCACATGGCACCACTGCCACCCTGTCTTAGCGTAACGCAAGTCGAGGCGGATGTCGTCGCGGTAGCGACGACGGACGTCGAGACGAGCACGTGACACCACTGCCACCCTGTCTTACCATAACTCGAGTCGAGGCGGACGTCGTCGCGGTAGCGACGACGAACACCGAGACGAGCATGTGACACCACTGCCACCCTGTCTTAGCGTAACGCGAGTCGAGGCGGACGTCGTCGCGGTAGCGACGACGGGCGCCGAGAGGAGCACGTTACACCACTGCCACCCTGTCTTAGCGTAACTCGTGTCGAGGCGGACGTCGTC
>NW_021229026.1:26760-27348 GCF_002162155.2 Triticum dicoccoides | reverse complement strand
GTAACGTGAGTCGAGGCGGACGTCGTCACGGTAGCGATGACAGACGCCGAGACGAGCACGTGACACCACTGCCACCCTGTCTTAGCGTAACGCGAGTCGAGGCGGACGTCGTCGTGGTAGCGACGACGGACGCCGAGACGAGCACGTGACACCATTCCCACGCAGTCTTAGTGTAACGCGAGTCGAGGCGGACGTCCTCGCGGTATCGACGACGGACGCCGAGATGAGCACGTGACACCACTGCCATCCTGTCTTAGCGTAACGCGAGTCGAGGCGGACGTCGTCGCGGTAGCGATGACGGGCGCCGAGACGAGCACGTGACACCACTGCCACCCTGTCTTAGCATAACTCGAGTCGAGGCGGACGTCGTCGCGGTAGCGACGACGGGCGCCGAGATGAGCATGTGACACCACTGCCACCCTGTCTTAGCGTATCACGATTCGAGGCGGACATCGTCGCGGTAGCGACGACGGACGCCGAGACGAGCACGTGAAACCACTGCCACCCTGTCTTAGCGTAACGTGAGTTGATGCGTACGTCGTCGCGGTAGCGACGAAGGACGCCGAGACGAGCACGTGACACCACTGC
>NW_021229026.1:24715-25204 GCF_002162155.2 Triticum dicoccoides | reverse complement strand
GAGGAGGACGTCGTCGCGGTAGCGACGACGGACGCCGAGACGAGCACGTGACACCAATCCCACCCTGTCTTAGCATAACGCGAGTCGAGGCGGACGTCGTCGCGGTAGCGACGATGGACGCCGAGACGAGCACGTGACACCACTGCCACCCTGTCTTAGCGTAACGCGAGTCGAGGCGGATGTCGTTGCGGTAGCCACGACGGACGCCAAGACGAGCACGTGACACCACTGCCACCCTGTCTTAGCGTAACGCAAGTCGAGGCGGACGTCGTCGCGGTAGCGACGACGGACGTCGAGACAAGCACGTGACACCACTGCCACCCTGTCTTAGCGTAACGTGAGTCGAGGCAGACGTCGTCGCGGTAGCGACGACGGACGCCGAGACGAGCACTTGCACCACTGCCACCCTGTCTTAGCGTAACGCAAGTCGAGGCGGACGTCGTCGCGGTAGCGACGACGGGCGCCGAGACGAGCACTTGCACCACTGCC
>NW_021229026.1:22695-23264 GCF_002162155.2 Triticum dicoccoides | reverse complement strand
CGGACGCCGAGACGAGCACGTGACACCACTGCCACCCTGTCTTAGCGTAACTCGAGTCGAGGCGGACGTCATCGCGGTAGCGACGACGGGCGCCGAGACGAGCACGTGACACCACTGCCACCCTGACTTAGCGTATCGCGAGTCGAGGCGGACGTCGTCACGGTAGCGACGACGGACGCCGAGATGAGCACGTGAAACCACTGCCACCCTGTCTTAGCGTAACGCGAGTCGAGGAGGACGTCGTCTCGGTAGCGACGATGGACGCCGAGACGAGCACGTGACATCACTGCCACCCTGTCTTAGCGTAACGCGAGTCGAGGCAGACGTCGTCGCGGTAGCGACGACGAACGACGAGACGAGCACGTGACACCACTGCCACCCTGTCTTAGGGTAACGCGAGTCGAGGCGGACGTCGTCGCGGTAGCAACAACGGACGCCGAGACGAGCACATGACACCACTGCCACCCTGTCTTAGCGTAGCGCGAGTCGAGGCGGACATCGTCGCGGTAGCGACGACAGACGCCGAGACGAGCACACGTGACACCATTCCCACCCTGTCTTAGCGTAAC
>NW_021229026.1:21309-22046 GCF_002162155.2 Triticum dicoccoides | reverse complement strand
ACGCCGAGACGAGCACGTGACACCACTGCCACCCTGTCTTAGCGTAACGCGAGTCGAGGCGGACGTCGTCGAGGTAGCGACGACGGACGCCGAGACGAGCACGTGACACCACTGCCACCCTGTCTTAGCGTAGCGCGAGTCGAGGCACACGTCGTCGCGGTAGCGACGACGGACACCCAGACAAGCACGTGACACCATTCCCACCCTGTCTTAGCGTAACGTGAGTCGAGGAGGACGTCGTCGCGGTAGCGACGACGGACGCCGAGACGAGCACGTGACACCAATCCCACCCTGTCTTAGCATAACGCGAGTCGAGGCGGACGTCGTCGCGGTAGCGACGACGGACGCCGAGACGAGCACGTGACACCACTGCCACCCTGTCTTAGCGTAACTCGACTCGAGCCGGACGTTGTCGCGGTAGCGACGACGAACGCCGAGACGAGCACTTGCACCACTGCCACCCTGTCTTAGCGTAACGCGAGTCGAGGCGGATGTCGTCGCGGTAGGGACGACGGACGCCGAGACGAGCACGTGACACCACTGCCACCCTGTCTGTCTTAGCGTAACGTGAGTCGAGGAGGACGTCGTCGCGGTAGCGACGACGGACGCCGAGACGAGCACGTGACACCAATCCCAACCTGTCTTAGCGTAACGCGAGTCGAGGCGGACGTCGTCGCGGTAGCGACGATGGACGCCGAGACGAGCACGTGACACCACTGCCACCCTGTTTTAGCGTA
>NW_021229026.1:20337-20826 GCF_002162155.2 Triticum dicoccoides | reverse complement strand
GAGGAGGACGTCGTCGCGGTAGCGACGACGGACGCCGAGACGAGCACGTGACACCAATCCCACCCTGTCTTAGCATAACGCGAGTCGAGGCGGACGTCGTCGCGGTAGCGACGATGGACGCCGAGACGAGCACGTGACACCACTGCCACCCTGTCTTAGCGTAACGCGAGTCGAGGCGGATGTCGTTGCGGTAGCCACGACGGACGCCAAGACGAGCACGTGACACCACTGCCACCCTGTCTTAGCGTAACGCAAGTCGAGGCGGACGTCGTCGCGGTAGCGACGACGGACGTCGAGACAAGCACGTGACACCACTGCCACCCTGTCTTAGCGTAACGTGAGTCGAGGCAGACGTCGTCGCGGTAGCGACGACGGACGCCGAGACGAGCACTTGCACCACTGCCACCCTGTCTTAGCGTAACGCAAGTCGAGGCGGACGTCGTCGCGGTAGCGACGACGGGCGCCGAGACGAGCACTTGCACCACTGCC
>NW_021229026.1:17080-17767 GCF_002162155.2 Triticum dicoccoides | reverse complement strand
GGACGTCGTCGCGGTAGCGACGACGGACGCCGAGACGAGCACGTGACACCACTGCCACCCTGTCTTAGCGTAACGTGAGTCGAGGCGGACGTCGTCGCGGTAGCGACGACGGACGCCGAGACGAGCACGTGACACCACTGCCACCCTGTCTTAGCGTAACACGAGTCGAGGCGGACGTCGTCGCGGTAGCGACGACGGACACGGAGACGAGCACGGGACACCACTGCCACCCTGTCTTAGCATAACGCGAGTCGAGGCGGACGTCGTCGCGGTAGCGACGACGGACGCCGAGACGAGCACATGACACCACTGCCACCCTGTCTTAGCGTAACGCGAGTCGAGGCGGACGTCGTCGCGGTAGCGACGACGGACGCCGAGACGAGCACGTGACACCACTGCCACCATGTCTTAGCGTAACGCGAGTCGAGGCAGACGTCGTCGCGGTAGCGACGACGAACGGCGAGACGAGCACGTGACATCACTGCCACCCTGTCTTAACGTAACGCGAGTCGAGGCGGACGTCGTCGCGGTAGCGACGATGGACGCCGAGACGAGCACGTGACACCACTCCCACCCTGTCTTAACGTAACGCGAGTCAAGGCGGACGTCGTCGCGGTAGCAACGACGGACACCGACACGAGCACGTGACACCACTCCCACCCAGTCTTAGCGTAATGCGAGTCGAGG
>NW_021229026.1:13738-14705 GCF_002162155.2 Triticum dicoccoides | reverse complement strand
GAGGCGGACGTCGTCGCGGTAGGGACGACGGACGCCGAGACGAGCACGTGACACCACTGCCACCCTTTCTTAGCGTAACTTGAGTCGAGGCGGACGTCGTCGCGGCAGCGACGACGTACGCCGAGATGAGCACTTGCACCACTACCACCCTGTCTTAGCATAACGTGAGTCGAGGCGGACGTCGTCGCGGTAGGGACGACGGACTCCGAGACGAGCACGTGACACCACTGCCACCCTGTCTGTCTTAGCGTAACGCGAGTCGAGGCGGACGTCGTCGCGGTAGCAACGACGAACACCGAGACGAGCACGTGACATCACTGCCACCCTATCTTTGCGTAACGCGAGTCGAGGCGGACGTCGTCGCGGTAGCGACGGCTGGCGCCGAGACGAGCACGTGACACCACTGCCACCCTGTCTTAGCGTAACTCGAGTCGAGGCGGACGTCGTCACGGTAGCGACGACTGGCGCCGAGACGAGCACGTGACACCATTGCCACCCTGTCTTAGCGTAACGCAAGTCGAGGCGGACGTCGTCCCGGTAGTGACGACGGACGCCGAGACGAGCACGTGACATCACTGCCACCCTGTCTTAGCGTAACGCGAGTCGAGGCGGACGTCGTCCCGGTAGCAACGACGGACGCCGAGACGAGCACGTGACATCACTGCCACCCTGCCTTAGCGTACCGCGAGTCGAGGAGGACGTCATCGCGGTAGCGACGACGGACGCCGAGACGAGCACGTGACACCACTGCCACCCTGTCTTAGCGTAGCGTGAGTTGAGGCGGACGTCGTCGCGGTAGCGACGACGGACGCCGAGACGAGCACGTGACACCATTCCCACCCTGTCTTAGGGTAACGCGAGTCGAGGAGGACGTCGTCGCGGTAGCGACGACGGACGCCGAGACGAGCACGTGACACCAATCCCACCCTGTCTTAGCGTAACGCGAGTCGAGGTGGACGTCGTCGCG
>NW_021229026.1:12852-13512 GCF_002162155.2 Triticum dicoccoides | reverse complement strand
GAGACGAGCACGTGACACCACTGCCACCCTGTCTTAGCGTAACGCGAGTCGAGGCGGACGTCGTCGCGGTAGCGACGACGGACGCCGAGACGAGCACGTGACACCACTCCCACCCTGTCTTAGCGTAACGCGAGTCGAGGCGGACGTCGTCGCGGTAGCGACGACGGACGCCGAGACGAGCACGTGACACCACTGCCACCCTGTCTTAGCGTAACGCGAGTCGAGGCGGACATCGTCGTGGTAGCCACGACGGACGCCGAGACGAGCACGTGACACCATTCCCAACCTGTCTTAGCGTAATGCGAGTCGAGGCGGACGTCGTCGCGGTAGCAACGACGGACGTCGAGACGAGCACGTGACACCATTCCCACCTGTCTTAGTGTAACGCGAGTCGAGGCGGACGTCGTCGCGGTAGCGATGATGGATGCCGAGACGAGCACGTGACACCACTCCCACCCTGTCTTAGCGTAACGCGAGTCGAGGCGGACGTCCTCGCGGTATCGACGATGGACGCCGAGACGAGCACGTGACACCATTCCCATCCTGTCTTAGCGTAACGCGAGTCGAGGCGGACGTCGTCGCGGTAGCGACGACGGACGCCGAGATGAGCACGTGACACCACTGCCACCCTTTCTTAGCGTAACGCGAGTCGAGGCGGAC
>NW_021229026.1:9392-10113 GCF_002162155.2 Triticum dicoccoides | reverse complement strand
GCGCGAGTCGAGGCGGACGTCGTCGCGGTAGCGACGACGGACGCCGAGACAAGCACGTGACACCATTCCCACCCTGTCTTAGCGTAACGCGAGTCGAGGAGGACGTCGTCGCGGTAGCGACGACGGACGCCGAGACGAGCACGTGACACCAATCCCACCCTGTCTTAGCGTAACGCGAGTCGAGGCGGACATCGTCGCGGTAGCGACGACGGACGCCGAGACGAGCACGTGACACCACTGCCACCCTGTCTTAGCGTAACGCGAGTCGAGGCAGACGTCGTCGCGGTAGCCACGACGGACGCCGAGACGAGCACGTGACACCACTGCCATCCTGTCTTAGCTAAGACAGGGTGGCAGTGGTGCAAGTGCTCGTCTCGGCATCCGTCGTCGCGGTAGGGCGACGGACGCCGAGACGAGCACGTGACACCACTGCCACCCTGTCTTAGCGTAACTCGTGTCGAGGCGGACGTCGTCGCCGTAGCGACGACGGGCGCCGAGACAAGCACGTGACACCACTGCCACCCTGTCTTAGCGTCTCACGAGTCGAGGCGGACGTCGTAGCGGTAGCGACGACGGACGCCGAGATGAGCACGTGAAACCACTGCCACCCTGTCTTAGCGAAACGCGAGTCGAGGCGTACGTCGTCGCGGTAGCGATGACGGACGCCGAGACAAGCACGTGACACCACTGCCACCGCGATGACGGACGCCGAGACAAGCAC
>NW_021229026.1:8512-9235 GCF_002162155.2 Triticum dicoccoides | reverse complement strand
CGCCGAGACGTGCACGCGACACCACTGCCACCCTGTCTTAGCGTAATGCGAGTCGAGGCGGACGTCGTCGCAGTAGCGACGACGGGCGCCGAGACGAGCACGTGACACCACTGCCACCCTGTCTTAGCGTAACTCGTGTCGAGGCGGACGTCGTCGCGGTAGCGACGACGGGCGCCGAGACGAGCACGTGACACCACTACCACCCTGTCTTAGCGTCTCACGAGTCGAGGCGGACGTCGTCGCGGTAGCGACGACGGACGCCGAGACGAGCACGTGAAACCACTGCCACCCTGTCTTAGCGTAACGCGAGTCGAGGCGTACATCGTCGCGGTAGCGATGACGGACGCCGAGACAAGCACGTGACACCACTGCCACCGTGACGACGGACGCCGAGACAAGCACGTGACACCACTGCCACCTTGTCTTAGCGTAACTCGACTCGCGGCGGACGTCATCGCGGTAGCGACGACGGACGCCGAGACGAGCACTTGCACCACTGCCACCCTGTCTTAGCGTAACGCGAGTCGAGGCGGACGTCATCGCGTTAGCGACGACGGACGCCGAGACGAGCACTTGCACCACTGCCACCCTGTCTTAGCGTAACGCGAGTCGAGGCGGACGTCTTCGCGGTAGCGACGACGGACGCCGAGACGAGCACTTGCACCACTGCCACCCTGTCTTAGCGTAACGCGAGTCGAGGCGGATGTCGTCGCGGTAGGGACG
>NW_021229026.1:7204-7757 GCF_002162155.2 Triticum dicoccoides | reverse complement strand
GTCGTCGCGGTAGCGACGATGGACGCCGAGACGAGCACGTGACACCATTCCCACCCTGTCTTAGCGTAACGCGAGTCGAGGAGGACGTCGTCGCGGTAGCGACGACGGACGCCGAGACGAGCACGTGACACCAATCCCACCATGTCTTAGCGTAACGCGAGTCGAGGCGGACGTCGTCCCAGTAGCGACGACGGACGCTGAGACGAGCACGTGACATCACTGCCACCCTGTCTTAGCGTAACGCGAGTCGAGGCAGACGTCGTCGCGGTAGCAACGACGGACGCCGAGACGAGCACGTGACACCACTGCCACCCTGTCTTAGCGTAACGCGAGTCGAGGCCTCGTCGCGGTAGCGACGACGGACGCCGAGACGAGCACGTGACACCACTGCCACCCTGTCTTAGCGTAACTCGAGTCGAGGCGGACGTCGTCGCGGTAGCGACGACGGACGCCAAGACGAGCACGTGACACCATTGCCACCCTTTCCATCTTAGGGTAACGCGAGTCGAGGCGAACGTCGTCGCGGTAGCAACGACGGACGCCGAGACGAGCA
>NW_021229026.1:6424-7091 GCF_002162155.2 Triticum dicoccoides | reverse complement strand
AGACAAGCAAGTGACACCACTGCCACCCTGTCTGAGCGTAACTCGACTCGAGGCGGAAGTCGTCGCGGTAGCGACGACAGACGCCGAGACGAGCACTTGCACCACTGCCACCCTTTCTTAGCGTAACGCGCGTCGAGGCGAACGTCGTCGCGGTAGCAACGACGGACGCCGAGATGAGCACTTGCACCACTGCCACCCTGTCTTAGCGTAACGCGAGTCGAGGCGGACGTCGTCGCGGTAGGGACGACGGACGCCGAGACGAGCACGTGACACCACTGCCACCCTGTCTTAGAGTAACGCGAGTCGAGGCGGACGTCGTCGCGGTAGCGACGCCGGACACCGAGACGAGCACGTGACACCATTCCCACCCTGTCTTAGCGTAACGCGAGTCGAGGCGGACATCCTCGCGGTAGCGACGACGGACGCCGAGACGAGCACGTGAGACGACTGCCACCCTGTCTGTCTTAGCATAACGCGAGTCAAGGCGGACGTCGTCGCGGTAGCAACGACGAAGGCCGAGACGAGCACGTGACATCACTGCCACCCTGTCTTAGCGTAACGCGAGTCGAGGCGGACGTCGTCGCGGTAGCGACGACGGACGCCGAGACAAGCACGTGAAACCACTGCCACCCTGTCTTAGCGTAACTCGAGTCGAGGCGGACGTCGT
>NW_021229026.1:5693-6414 GCF_002162155.2 Triticum dicoccoides | reverse complement strand
GCGCGAGTCGAGGCGGACGTCGTCGCGGTAGCGACGACGGACGCCGAGACAAGCACGTGACACCATTCCCACCCTGTCTTAGCGTAACGCGAGTCGAGGAGGACGTCGTCGCGGTAGCGACGACGGACGCCGAGACGAGCACGTGACACCAATCCCACCCTGTCTTAGCGTAACGCGAGTCGAGGCGGACATCGTCGCGGTAGCGACGACGGACGCCGAGACGAGCACGTGACACCACTGCCACCCTGTCTTAGCGTAACGCGAGTCGAGGCAGACGTCGTCGCGGTAGCCACGACGGACGCCGAGACGAGCACGTGACACCACTGCCATCCTGTCTTAGCTAAGACAGGGTGGCAGTGGTGCAAGTGCTCGTCTCGGCATCCGTCGTCGCGGTAGGGCGACGGACGCCGAGACGAGCACGTGACACCACTGCCACCCTGTCTTAGCGTAACTCGTGTCGAGGCGGACGTCGTCGCCGTAGCGACGACGGGCGCCGAGACAAGCACGTGACACCACTGCCACCCTGTCTTAGCGTCTCACGAGTCGAGGCGGACGTCGTAGCGGTAGCGACGACGGACGCCGAGATGAGCACGTGAAACCACTGCCACCCTGTCTTAGCGAAACGCGAGTCGAGGCGTACGTCGTCGCGGTAGCGATGACGGACGCCGAGACAAGCACGTGACACCACTGCCACCGCGATGACGGACGCCGAGACAAGCAC
>NW_021229026.1:4919-5683 GCF_002162155.2 Triticum dicoccoides | reverse complement strand
CATGTGACACCACTGCCACCCTGTCTTAGCGTAACGCGAGTCGAGGCGGACGTCGTCGCGGTAGCGACGATGAACGCCGAGACGAGCACGTGACACCACTGCCACCCTGTCTTAGCGTAACTCGAGTCGAGGCGGACGTCGTCGCGGTAGCGACGACGGACGCCAAGACGAGCACGTGACACCATTGCCACCCTTTCCATCTTAGGGTAACGCGAGTCGAGGCGAACGTCGTCGCGGTAGCAACGACGGACGCCGAGACGAGCACGTGAAACCACTGCCACCCTGTCTTAGCGTAATGCGAATCGAGGCGGATGTCGTCGCGGTAGCGACGACGGACGCCGAGACGAGCACGTGACACCACTGCCACCCTGTCTTAGCATAACGCGAGTCGAGACGGACGTCGTCACGGTAGCGTCGACGGACGCCGAGACTAGCACGTGGCACCACTGCCACCCTGTCTTAGCGTAACGCGAGTCGAGGCGGACGTCGTCGCAGTAGCGACGACGGACGCCGAGACGAGCACGTGACACCAATCCCACCCTGTCTTAGGGTAACGCGAGTCGAGGAGGACGTCGTCGCGGTAGCGACGACGGACGCCGAGACGAGCACGTGACACCACTGCCACCCTGTCTTAGCGTAACGCGAGTCGAGGCAGACGTCCTTGCGGTAGCGACGACGGACGCCGAGACGAGCACGTGACACCACTGCCACCCTGTCTTAGCGTAACGCGAGTCGAGGCGGACGTCGTCACGGTAGCGACGACG
>NW_021229026.1:1722-2442 GCF_002162155.2 Triticum dicoccoides | reverse complement strand
GAGGCGGACGTCGTCGCGGTAGCGATGACGGACGCCGATGCGAGCACGTGACACCATTCCCACCCTGTCTTAGCGTAACGCGAGTCAGGCGGACGCCGTCGCGGTAGCGACGACGGACGCCGAGACGAGCATGTGACACCACTGCCAACCTGTCGTAGCGTAACGCGAGTCGAGGCGGACGTCGTCGCGGTAGCGACGACGGACGCCGAGACGAGCACGTGACACCATTCCCACCCTGTCTTAGCGTAACGGAGTCGAGGCGGACGTCGTCGCGGTAGCGACGACGGACGCCGAGACGAGCACGTGACACCACTGCCACCCTGTCTTAGCGTAATGCGAGTCGAGGCGGACGTCGTCGCGGTAGCGATGACGGACGCCGAGACGAGCACGTGACACCATTCTCACCCTGTCTTAGCGTAACGCGAGTCGAGGCGGACATCGTCGCGGTAGCGACGACGGATGCTAACGCGAGTCGAGGCGGACGTCGTCGCGGTAGCGATGACGGACGCCGAGATGAGCACGTGACAGCATTCCCACCCTGTCTTAGCGTAACGCGAGTCGAGGCGGACGTCGTCGTGGTAGCGACGACAGACGCCGAGACGAGCACGTGACACCACTGCTACCCTGTCTTAGCGTAACGCGAGTCGAGGCGGACGTCGTCGCGGTAGCGATGACGGACCCCGAGACGAGCACGTGACACAATTCCCACCCTGTCTTAGC
>NW_021229026.1:0-625 GCF_002162155.2 Triticum dicoccoides | reverse complement strand
CACCGTGACGACGGACGCCGAGACAAGCACGTGACACCACTGCCACCCTGTCTTAGCGTAACTCGACTCGAGGCGGACGTCATCGCGGTAGCGACGACGGACGCCGAGACGAGCACTTGCACCACTGCCACCCTGTCTTAGCGTAACGCGAGTCGAGGCGGACGTCGTCGCGGTAGCGACGACGGACGCCGAGACGAGCACTTGCACCACTGCCACCCTGTCTTAGCGTAACGCGAGTCGAGGCAGACGTCGTCGCGGTAGGGACGACGGACGCCGAGACGAGCACGTGACACCACTGCCAACCTGTCTTAGCGTAACGCGAGTCGAGGCGGACGTCGTCGCGGTAGCGACGCCGGACACCGAGACGAGCACGTGACACCATTCCCACCCTGTCTTAGCGTAACGCTAGTCGAGGCGGACGTCCTCGCGGTAGCGACGACGGACACCGAGGCAAGCATGTGACACCACTGCCACCCTGTCTGTCTTAGCGTAACGCGAGTCGAGGCGGACGTCGTCGCGGTAGCAACGACGAACGCCGAGACGAGCACGTGACATCACTGCCACCCTGTCTTAGCGTAACGCGAGTCGAGGCGGACGTCGTCGCGGTAGCGACGACGGACGCCGA
>NW_021229025.1:0-805 GCF_002162155.2 Triticum dicoccoides | reverse complement strand
ACACTTTCGGAGATACCCGTAGTCTACCTTTATAGTCACCCAGTTACGTTGTGACGTTTGGCATACCCAAAGCACTCCTACGGTATCCGGGAGTTACACGATCTCATGGTCTAAGGAAAAGATACTTTGACATTGCAAAACTCTAGCAAACGAACTATACGATCTTGTGCTATGTTTAGGATTGGGTCTCGTCCATCACATCATTCTCCTAATGATGTGATCTCGTTATCAATGACATCCAGTGTCCATAGTCAGGAAACCATGACTATCTGTTGATCAACGAGCTAGTCTACTAGAGGCTTACTAGGGACATGTTGATGTCTATTATTCACACATGTATTACGATTTCCAGATAACACAATTATAGCATGAATAAAGACAATTATCATGAACAAGGAAATATAATAATAATGCTTTTATTATTGCCTCTAGGGCATATTTCCGACACTAAGTGCATCAAATGTCATTGCAGCTAGTCTTCTGAAGGCTGCTATTCATATAGAAATTAACTTAGATGAGTTGCCTTATGTATGGTCTGGCTGATCGGAAGAGAATTTCAAAGTACACAAGAAATCCAATGAAGCAAGATGAGATTCGGCGCAGATATTCAACAGGGACCTTACAAGCCAAAGTCTAATTTTGATTACCCGCAAAGGAAGATTGGAGATAATCCACGGAGATTTAATCCAGATTTTTTTGATGAATATGGTTGTGGCAAAAAATACAATAGGACTAAACTTTCAACATTACCGAATTGAGTGTCTTAAATATGTTATTGATTGGCAACTTCAACATTACTGAGATG
>NW_021229024.1:0-409 GCF_002162155.2 Triticum dicoccoides | reverse complement strand
AGGGCACTTAGGCATTTCTTGGAGTGGCTAAGATTTCCAGATCAGTGTCTCTGTGGATGAAAGAGAGAGTGGTGATGTTAGTTGGACAAAAGAAGAAACTTGTTAGTGCAAGTTTTACAAAACTTCAATTCTGGACAGGAAATAAATGACATTATTCCATGAACCAAAAATGATCCAAAAGGGGCATGCTCTTGGACTTAAGGGTTTAACATGGGGGACTACAAGTAGGAGAAATAATCAAGGGTATAGGGGCAACTAAAATGGTGGTTGTTGTACAAATCCTCAAATTGGACCAGAATGGAAATGAGGTTGATCCACTCAAATTTTTCAAAGAACATAAATAGGTTTTTGCACAAAGTGAAACAATAGGCTCCTACTGACCTCCCTTAATTTTGGTAGAAGTTTTAAA
>NW_021229023.1:0-1537 GCF_002162155.2 Triticum dicoccoides | reverse complement strand
TTGGTATCCATTACCATCCAGGGAAAGCAAACGTAGTGGCCGATGCCCTGAGTCGGAACCCCAGCTCCGACGGGAACTATCTACACAGCTTGAGGCCCGAATTCCATCAAGAATTTGTCAAGCTCAACTTGATAATGGTAGCAGAAGGCACCATATCAAACTTGGAAATACAACCACACCTTGTGGAGAAAATTAAAGAGGCTCAGTCCGGTCACCCCAGCATTGAAGGAATTAAAAGGAAGTTGAGTATGGGCAAGGCCTCGGAATTCGTCATAGACAATGAAGGAATATTATGGTACGGAGAAAGGCTATGCGTGCCAAACATAGAAGACCTTAAACAGCAAGTTTTAACTGAAGCACACACCACTCCATATTCGATCCACCCTGGAGGAACCAAAATGTATAAGGATATTCAGGAAAGATTTTGGTGGCACGGTATGAAGAGGGACATAGCCGCTTTCGTTGCATGTTGCTACTCATGTCAACGCATAAAAGCTGAACATCAGAGACCAGCCGGACTACTGCAACCTAACAAAATACCTGAGTGGAAATGGGATGAAATAGGGATGGATTTTATTGTCGGATTACCTCGGTCACGACACGGGAATGATGCCATATGGGTCATCACTGACAGGTTGACCAAAGTAGCACACTTTATTCCAGTGAAGACAACCTACACCACTCAGAGGCTTGCCAGGATTTATCTTTCCCGCATAGTCTGTCTGCACGGTGCCCCGAAGACTATAATTTCTGACAGAGGCACTCAGTTCGTCTCAAGATTTTGGGAGCAAGTACAACAGGCTCTGGGAACCCAACTAGCCTTCAGTACCGCATACCATCCACAGACTAATGGACAAACAGAACGCGTAAACCAGGTTTTAGAAGACATGCTGAGAGCATGTGTCCTCACCTATGGAACCAGTTGGGAGGACAGCCTGCCATATGCCGAGTTCGCATACAACAACAGTTACCAGGCCAGCCTGCAAATGGCTCCTTTCGAAGCCCTATACGGAAGGAGATGTCGTACCCTGTTAAATTGGTCAGAGACCGGAGACAGCCGCATCTTCGGACCAGATATGCTCAGAGAAGCCGAGGAAAAGTCAAGCTAATCAGGGACCGACTTAAGACCGCTCAAAGTCGACAGAAAAGTTATTATGATCAGAAACATCGTAGGGTCAGCTTCGAACCCGGTGAATTCGTATACTTGAGAGTATCCCCGATGAGAGGATTGCAACGGTTTAAGATTAAAGGAAAATTAGCACCAAGATTCATTGGACCATTTTGCATAGTGGCACGAAGAGGCACTGTAGCCTACCAGCTAGACTTACCCGAAGACTTGTCCGACATTCACGACGTGTTCCACGTCTCTCAATTAAGGAAGTGCGTAAGCAACCCAGAGAAACAAGTATCTCATGAGAACATTGACATACAGCCAGACCTCACTTATCGAGAACGTCCCATAAGAATATTAGAGGAGTCTGAAAGGAGGACCCGACAGAAAACCATCAAGTTTTTCAAAGTCCAGTGGAGCAATCAC
>NW_021229022.1:0-457 GCF_002162155.2 Triticum dicoccoides | reverse complement strand
GGTGGTTTCGTACCCTACAAACAATTTCTATCTTTTGTTCTCCGCTAATAGGAACTCGGGAGTGATTCTTTATTGCACTTTGAGGGATAATCAAATGATCCAACTATGTTAGCTTTGTTGAGAGATTGCACTAGTGAAAGTATGCACCCTAGGCCTCATTTTCATCATTGCAATACCGTTTGTGCTCCGTTTTACTATTTACTACCTTGCTGTTTTTTATTGTTCGCACTATTGGGTTCTGCGGTAGGGTGCGTCGACTGCAAATTAAAATTTTCCTACGCGCAGAACCACCAGGAACATGCTACGGGAGATGGGTCATAGATCGTTACCACTAGATGCGTAGTGCCGTGCAGCAGAAGCAGAGTTGAGGCAGCGCGTTCCCGGAGTCGCCTTGCGTTCCCGGAGTCCTCCTCCTT
Organism: Triticum dicoccoides; assembly: GCF_002162155.2. Classification (NCBI taxonomy): domain Eukaryota; kingdom Viridiplantae; phylum Streptophyta; class Magnoliopsida; order Poales; family Poaceae; genus Triticum; species Triticum dicoccoides. The sequence continues at coordinate 41 of NW_021229022.1, read as the reverse complement.
GCCAGTCTCCCACGTAGCTGATCGGATCCCGCGAACAGGTT
>NW_021229021.1:0-1142 GCF_002162155.2 Triticum dicoccoides | reverse complement strand
AAACTCGGTCTGACCGATTCAGTAAACCTAGTGACCGTTAGGGTTTTTGGTGGGACCGACATGCAACTCCGTAGGACCGATATGGTTAGGGTTAGGGCATAACGTAATCTCGGTGAGACCGATTACAAAAACTCGGTAAGACCGATTTTGATAATAAGCTAACCACAGAGTTGGTCAGGTAAACTCGGTGGGACCGGTTCGCTAATTTCGGTGGGACCGAAATGTTACGAAAGGGAAACAGAGAGTTTACATTGCAATCTCGGTGGGACTGATCGCTCATCTCGGTGGTACCGAAATGTTACGAAGGGAAACAGAGAGATTACAATCCCATCTCGGTGAGACCGAGATTCCTATCGGTGAGACCGATTTGCCTAGGGTTTTTGGCAGTGGCTATGACATCTGAACTCGGTGGCGCCGGATAGAAAGAATCGGTGGGGTCGAGTTAGACTCTAGGTTTAGGTCATATGTGGATGTGGGAAAGTAGTTGAGGGTTTTGGATCATATCACTAAGCACTATGAAGCAAGAACCTCATTAAGCAACACCTCAACCCTCCTTGATAGTATTGGCTTTTCCTATAGACTCAATGTGATCTTGGATCACTAAAATATAAAATGTAGAGTCTTGAGCTTGAAGCTTGAGCCAATGCTTTTATCCTTAGCATTTTGAGGGGTCCACTTTTCTCATCCATGCCATGCCATTCATTGAGCTTTTTCTGAAATATTTATCTTGAAATAATGTTAGCTCAATGAGCTATATGTTGTTAGGAATTACCAAAACCACGTAGGGATAGTTGCACTTTCAGGGTCTCATACCCATCTCCCTCGATGCATTATCTATCACATTACGTGATAGACCCTTAGTGAAAGGATCTGCCAGATTTTTAGACGTTTGGATATAATCCAATGCAATAACTCCGGAGTTTCTCATTTTCCTGACAGACTTTAACCTTCTCTGAACGTGTCTTGATGACTTCATGTTATCCTTTGAGCTGTTCACTTTCGTGATCATAGTTTGATTGTCGCAGTTCATAAGGATACCCGGTATAGGTTTCTCAACAACCGGCAAGTCAATCAAGAGCCGGCGAAGCCAATCTGCTTCGACCGTAGTTGTATCTAGTGCTGTGAGTTCTGCTTCCATTGTT
>NW_021229020.1:0-956 GCF_002162155.2 Triticum dicoccoides | reverse complement strand
TTATCTTCAGTTGCCATGCTAGCTTGGATCCAACATAGCGTACACACTGTTCAAGTCTTTGGCCTGCCGCCTGCCGGTTGGGGTTTAAAGCAAACTTGATCATTATATAGATGGTGTTCTGTGGGATGAGGACCAGGGTATCACGAAATATCATTTTGTTCAATTGTCCGCCATTTTTACGCCTGTAGATGACGGGGTTTAGGTGTTTTAGACCTGGATCTTTTTCGGTTTTACACCTGGAATGTATGAATGTGGTTCTTCTTGCAAAGCGGTTGTGTAAATTGGAATCAGATAATGAAGGTAGTTGATTGATTCTTACATGTTATATTGATAAGAACAATGTGAGTGATTAGTCACGGCCGGCCGGCTTAGACAACGTACTTGGTCCGTTTCGTTTTAGTCTGCATATAAGATTTGGTCAAATTCAAACTTTGTAAAGATTGACCAACTCTGTAAAGTTTGACCAACTTTGTAGGAAAAAATATCAACATATACAATACTAAAGCTATATAGTATGAAAATTAATTTCATGATGCATCTAACAATATTGATTTCATATTATGAATCTTGATATTTTTTCTATAAACTTAGTCAAACCTAACAAAGTTTGACTTTGACCAAATCTTATATGCAGACTGAAAAGAAACGGAGGGAGTAATACACATCCTCTGACTGGCCCACCAATCATAGGTCTATGCGTTTATATACTTAAGAGTTTCTAGCTATCATTCAGCTATCTTTTTTTGACGGGAGAAGCTATAATTCAGCTCTCAGTGTGACGGTGTCTCTAATTGTATATGTATATGCGAACGAGAGTAGGAAGGCTTTGCCATCTTTGACTGACATCGTTAAACAAACTTGGGGACCTATGTCCTAAAAGGGCTGCTACTCTGCGGTGCAGATCAGAGCACTGTGGTTAGGTGGGCCTTTTTTCAGCCAAGTTAGTCTCATCCCCA
>NW_021229019.1:0-4889 GCF_002162155.2 Triticum dicoccoides | reverse complement strand
AAAGAAGGGAAATAGATGAAGTGTTCCTTAAACAGGAACCTATGCCGAAACACAAGGGTGATCCCGTGTTTGAACTCAAACCATTACCTAATAATCTTAAGTATGCTTCTGTTGATGAAAAGAAAATATATCCTTTTATTATTAGTGCTAACCTTTCAGAGCAAGAAGAAGAAAGATTATTGAAAACTCTGAAGAAGCACCGAGCTGCTATTGGATATACTCTAGATGATCTTAAGGGCATTAGTCCCACATTATGCCAACACAAAATTACAGTGGAGAAAGATGCCAAACCAGTTAGAGAATCCCAAGATAAAATAAGTGGTAAGAAAGGAGATACTAAAGCTCCTTGAGGCAGGTATAATTTATCTCGTTGTTGATAGTGATTGGGTAAGCCCTGTCCATTGTGTTCCTAAAAAGGGAGGTATTACCGTTGTACCTAATGATAAGGATGAATTGATCCCGCAAAGAATTATTACAGATTATAGGATGGTAATTGATTTCCGTAAATTAAATAAAGCTACTAAGAAAGATCATTACCCTTTAGCTTTTATTGATCAAATGCTAGAAAGACTATCCAAACACACACATTTTTGCTTTCTAGATGGTTATTCTGGCTTCTCTCAAATACCTGTGTCAGTGGGGGATCAATCTAAAACTACTTTTACTTGCCCTTTCGGTACTTTTGCTTATAGACGTATGCCTTTTGGTTTATCTAATGCACCTGTTACCTTTCAAAGATGCATGATGGCTATATTGTCTGATTTTTGTGAAAAGATTTGTGAGGTATTCATGGATGACTTCTCTGTTTATGGATCCTCTTTTGATGATTGTTTGAGCAACCTTGGTCGAGTTTTGTAGAGATGCTTAGACACTAGTGTAGTCCTGAATTGGGAAAAGTGTCACTTTATGGTTAATGAAGGCATTGTCTTGGGGAATAAGATTTCCGAGAGAGGTATTGAAGTTGACAAAGCCAAAGTTGATTCTATTGAAAAGATGCCATGTCCTAAGGACATAAAAGGTATAAGAAGTTTCCTTGGTCATGCCGGTTTTTATAGGAGGTTTATTAAGGACTTTTCTAAGATCTCTAGGCATCTGACTAATTTATTGCAAAAAGATATTCCTTTTGTCTTTGATGATGATTGTGTAGAAGCATTTGAAATACTTAAGAAAGCTTTGATCACTGCACCTATTGTTCAGCCACCTGATTGGAATTTACCCTTTGAAATTATGTGTGATGCTAGTGATTATGCTGTAGGTGCTGTTCTAGGGCAAAGAGTTGATAAGAAATTGAATGTTATCCAGTATGCTAGTAAGACCCTTGATACTGCCCAGAGAAATTATGCTACTACTGAAAAAGAGTTCTTAGTAGTTGTGTTTGCATGTGATAAGTTTAGACCTTATATTGTTGATTCCAAAGTTACTATTCACACTGATCATGCTGCTATTAAATATCTTATGGAAAAGAAAGACGCTAAGCCTAGACTCATTAGATGGGTTCTCCTACTCCAAGAATTTGATTTGCATCTTATTGATAGAAAGGGAGCTGATAACCCCGTTGCAGACAATTTGTCTAGGTTAGAGAATGTTCTTGATGACCCACTGCCTATTGATGATATCTTTCCTGATGAACAATTAGCAGTCGTTAATGCTTCTCGTACTGCTCCTTGGTATGCTGATTATGCTAATTACATCGTTGCTAAGTTTATACCTCCTAGTTTCACATACCAACAAAAGAAAAAGTTCCTTTATGATTTAATACATTACTTCTGGGATGACCCACACCTTTATAAAGAAGGAGTAGATGGTGTTATTAGACGTTGTGTGCCTGAGCATGAACAGGAACAGATCCTACGCAAGTGTCACTCTAAATCATATGGAGGACACCACGCTGGAGATAGAACTGCACACAAGGTACTACAATCTGGTTTTTACTAGCCTACTCTCTTCAAAGATGCTAGTAAGTTTGTCTTATCTTGTGATGAATGTCAAAGAACTGGTAATATTAGTAGAGTCAAGAAATGCCTATGAATTATTCTCTTGTTATTGAACCGTTTGATGTTTGGGGCTTTTATTATATGGGACCTTTTCGTGCCTCTAATGGTTATACACATATTTTAGTTGTTGTTGATTACGTTACTAAGTGGGTAGAAGCTATTCCAACTAGTAGTGCTGATCATAACACTTCTATTAAAATGCTTAAGGAAGTTATTTTTTCGAGGTTTGGAGTCCCTAGATATCTTATGACTGATGGTGGTTCACATTTTATTCATGGTGCTTTCCGTAAGATGCTTGCTAAGTATGATGTTAATCATAGAATCACATCTCCTTATCATCCGCAGTGTAGTGGTCAAGTTGAGTTGAGCAATAGAGAGCTCAAATTAATTTTGCAAAAGACTGTCAATAGATCTAGAAAGAATTGGTCCAAAAAACTTGATGATGCATTATGGGCCTATAGAACTGCATACAAAAATCCTATGGGTATGTCTCCATATAAGATGGTTTATGGAAAAGCTTGTCATTTACCTCTAGAACTTGAACATAAAGCAAATTGGGCTATTAAATAGCTCAACTATGACTTAAAACTTGCCGGTGAGAAGAGGTTGTTTCATATTAGCTCACTTGATGAATGGAGAACCCAAGCCTATGAGAATGCCAAGCTATTTAAAGAAAAAGTCAAACGCTGGCATGACAAAAGGATACAAAAGCGTGAGTTTAACGTAGGAGATTATGTGTTATTATTCAACTCTCGTTTAAGATTTTTTGTAGAACTTCTCTCTAAATGGGAAGGTCCTTACGTTATCGGGGAGGTCTATCGTTCTGGTGCCATAAAAATCAACAACTTCGAAGGCACAAGTCCGAGGGTGGTGAACGGTAAAAGAATTAAACATTATATTTCAGGTAATCCTATCAATGTTGAAACTAATATTATTGAAACCGTAACCCCGGAGGAATACATAAGGGACACTTTCCAGAACGTTCCATAATCCGAAAAGGAATAGTTATGTGGTACGGTAAATAAACCGACTCCAAAACAATTCCAATGGCAATTTTTATCAGTTTTGGAATATTTAAGAATTTTAGGGAGAAAGAAGTAGTCCGAATGGGACACGAGGCTTCCACAAGAGTGGAGGGCGCGCCCACCCTTACTGGGCGCGTCCCCCTGTCTCGTGGGCACCTCGTGTGCCTTCCGAACTCCATTTTCTTGCACGTTATGTATTTTGGTCGGTAAAAATTCATTATATAAACTCCCAAAGGTTTTGACCACCGTATCACGCGAATATCCTCTGTTTTCGTTTCGAGCTGTTTCATTTGCAGATCAAGAGCACCATGACATCGCCCTCCTCCAACAACGAAGACAAGGATGCTTGGCTATTGAAGATAGAGTTGAAAAGAGAAGAACCGGAAGAGATCAACAAGGATGAAGGCATCAAGAAGGCCATGGAGGTTCAAGCTCCGGCGGTGAAAGAAGAAGACATCCCTCAACCTTTACCTAACCTCTTTACTCCAACAGAGATTGAAGCTTTCAAGATGATTGAGCTAGCTCATATACAGAATAAGTATCTCACACAAGAGAATATTTTGTTGAAGGATCATATCGCCGGACTCAAGGGCATCATCGCCAAGAAGATCATAACACCAACCGTGAAGAAGGAGACATAATCACATGGGTATGGGCACTCCCCTTGGCAACTGCCAAGCTTGGGGAAGATGCCCCGGTATCGTATCACCATCACACTCCTATTTTTACCGTTTTATTTTGTTCGATCCTTTTAGTAGTATCTTGATCTAGTAGATTGAAGTTTTAGTATCAAGTAGTTTTGAGTTTTGCTTTGTGATCTGTTTATGTAATCGAGTCCATGAGCTATCTATAATAAATATTAGTGTTGAATCATGGTCTTTGCTATGTTTCTATGATCCTAAGAAAGTAGAGAATAAAAGAGTTCATATTGATCTTATGGTTACTGATGACTTCACACATAGAAAGTATGAGGCATAAAAGTTGTTGAGAGTTGATAAACATAGTTTTGGTCATCGTTGCAATTAATAGGAAGTAATAAGGAAAGAGAGGTTCACATACAAATATATTATCTTGGACATCTTTTACAATTGTGAAGCACTCATTAAGTATGACTTGCTAAAAGGGTTGACGTCGGATAAGGAAGACAACGTGATGGTTCATGTTTTCTTACATCTCAGTTAAAGTATATTGTCATTGACCTTCCAAACATGTTGAGCTTGCCTTTCCTCCTCATGCTAGCCAAATTCCTTGCACCAAGTAGATATACTACTTGTGCTTCCAAATATCCTTAAACCCAGTTTTGCCATGAGAGTCTACCATACCTACCTATGGATTGAGTAAAATCCTTCAAGTAAGTTGTTATGTTGCAGGCAATAAAAATTGCTATCTAAATATGTATGACTTATTAGTGCAGAGAAAATAAGCTTTATATGATCTTGTTGTGGAAGTAATAAAAGCGATGGACTGCATAATAAAGGTCCACATACAAGGGGCAATATAAAGTGACGTTCTTCTGCATTAAGATTTTGTGCATCCAACCCTAAACGCACATGACAACCTCTGCTTCCCTTTGCGAAGGGCCTATCTTATACTTTTTGTTTTTACTTTATGCTTGAGTCAAGGTGGTCTTCACCTTTCCTTTTTTTCATTTTATCCTTTGGCAAGCTCCTCGTGTTTGAAAGATCATGATATATATATCCAACTGGATGTAAGTTAGCATGGGTTATTATTGTTGACATCACCTAAAGTTGAATACGTTGGGAGGCAACACAATAAGCCCCTATCTTTCTCTGTGTTCGACTGAAACTCCATAACCACAAGTATTGCGTGAGTGTTAGCAATTGTAGAAGACTACATGATAGTTGAGTAT
>NW_021229018.1:0-1377 GCF_002162155.2 Triticum dicoccoides | reverse complement strand
AGAGGCATTATTTTCATTCGAGGACGTGCCTTCCTCTTTGCCTCCTGCTGTCACTAACATTTTGCAGGAGTTCGCTGACGTCTTTCCACAAGACGTGCCACCGGGATTACCGCCTATTCGAGGGATTGAGCATCAGATTGACTTAATTCCCGGTGCTTCACTGCCAAACCGTGCACCATACCGTACCAATCCAGAGGAGACGAAGGAGATTATGCGTCAAGTACAAGAGCTTCTCGACAAAGGTTATATACGCGAATCCCTTAGTCCTTGTGCTGTTCCTATTATTCTAGTGCCGAAAAAGGATGGTACATCACGTATGTGTGTTGATTGTAGAGGCATTAATAATATTACTATTCATTATCGTCATCCTATTCCTAGGCTAGATGATATGCTTGATGAATTGAGTGGCTCTACAATATTCTCCAAAGTTGATTTGCATAGTGGCTACCATCAAATTCGTATGAAATTGGGAGATGAATGGAAAACAGCATTTAAAACTAAGTTTGGATTATATGAGTGGTTAGTCATGCCTTTTGGGTTAACTAATGCACCTAGTACTTTCATGAGATTAATGAACGAAGTTTTACGTGCTTTCATTGGACGATTTGTGGTAGTTTACTTTGATGACATATTGATTTATAGCAGATCTTTGGAAGAACATTTGGAACATTACGTGCTGTTTTTATTGCTCTACGTGATGCACGTTTGTTTGGTAACCTTGGGAAGTGCACCTTTTGCACCGACCGAGTATCTTTTCTTGGCTATGTTGTTACTCCACAGGGAATTGAAGTTGATAAAGCCAAGATTGAAGCTATTGAGAGTTGGCCGCAGCCCAAAACGGTCACACAAGTGAGGAGTTTTCTTGGCCTCGCTGGATTCTATAGGCGTTTTGTGAGAGATTTCAGCACCATTGCTGCACCTCTCACTGAGCTTACAAAGAAAGATGTGCCTTTTCTTTGGGGTACCGCACAGGAAGAAGCCTTCACGGTATTGAAAGATAAGTTGACACATGCTCCTTTACTCCAACTTCCTGATTTTAATAAGACTTTTGAGCTTGAATGTGATGCTAGTGGAATTGGATTAGGAGGTGTGTTATTACAAGATGGCAAACCTGTTGCATACTTTTCTGAAAAATTGAGTGGGCCTAGTCTGAATTATTCTACTTATGATAAAGAATTATATGCTCTTGTTCGGACTTTAGAAACATGGCAACATTATTTATGGCCCAAAGAATTTGTTATACATTCTGATCATGAATCTTTGAAACATATTAAAAGTCAAGCTAAACTGAATCGTAGACATGCTAAATGGGTTGAATTCATTGAGACTTTCCCTTATGTCATTAAACACAAGAAGGGAAAAGAAAATGTTATTGCT
>NW_021229017.1:0-1457 GCF_002162155.2 Triticum dicoccoides | reverse complement strand
TCCGCATAGCCCCTCAGCCAGCCCCCTAGCGCCCCGTAACCTCGCTCCGCCCAAACCCGAGCTCCGGCAGCCGCCGCGGCCCCCACTCCGGCGAGCTCCGGCCACCCCGCGCCTCCCGCATGCCTCCTTTGGATGCGCGCAAGCAAGGGCAACCCTCTGGTGCCCTTGGCTTGGCCCAAAACCGCTCGCAGCGCCACTCCGGCGAGCTCCCGCCGCAGTTTTGGTCGTCGCCGGCCGAACTCCGGCGACTGCCGACGTGGCACGCCTAATTAGCACTAATGACGCCTAAACACCCCCCCACAGCCACTGACAGTGGGCCCCGTAGTGGGTCAAAGCCCGGGTCAACGCGGGATTAGCCCCTGTGTCACTGACATGTGGACCCCACACGTCAGGTTTGACCCGAGCCGGCCCCTGTTGACTTGCTGACGTCATGCCAACGTCATGCTGACGCAGTAATGCTTTCTGGATTTAATTTAATTCTGAAATTCCAGAAAAATGCCCTAAACTTCAATAAATCATAGAAAATTAACTGTAACTCCAAATTAAATAATTTATATATAAAAAATTATCAGAAAAATTCAAGGAATGCATCTGTACCATTTTCATGCATGTTAGAACAACTTATCACTACTTTTTAGGGCAAATGAACTGAATGACATTTAGATAACCACATATGGAGTTGGAATTTGAATTTTATATTCAAACCAACTTCATTTAATCTGTTGCTAGTCGCATTAGCCCAAAACACATTCATATTGCCATGTCATAGCATGCATCATATTGTGCATTGCATTGATTGTGTTCCTTTCTGTGTTGCCGGTATTTGTCCCCTCTCGATAGACGTGATACCGATGATGTGATCGTTGACACTGATGAAGACTCAATGTTATCTTCAGAAGTGCCAGGCAAGCAAAACCCCCTTGTTCATTCCGATACAATCCTACTCTCTCGCTCCTACTCTCTTTTACTGCATTAGGACAACACCGATTCATCTGTTACTTGCTGCGGTAGCTGAACCCCTTTATCCTTTGCATGACCTGTCATTGCCACAGTAAATAGATGAAACCCACTAGCATGAGTAGGAGTTGTTTGAGCCCTGATGTGCCTACTCATTCATGCTTGTTTGTCATGCCTGCTACTGCTTAGAGTTGAGTCGGGTCTGATTCATCGGGGATGAATCAGAGGCGTGTGAACATGTCCTACTGTGTGTGAGCTAAGTGTGTGAACACGATTTGGTAAAGGTAGCGGTGAGAGGCCATGTAGGAGTACATGGTGGGTTGTCTCATTGCAGCCGTCCTCAGGAACTGAGTTCTGTGTTTGTGATCCATGATTCAGCTACTACCACGCATTGGGCCCGAAACCAATGGACCCTCTCGGCTTCTTGATCACCCTTGTCCTCTGTCCAGGAGTTGCAAGTAGTTTCTGGTGTTTGTAGTATGCTGGAGGCCGTGCGCAGC
>NW_021229016.1:0-887 GCF_002162155.2 Triticum dicoccoides | reverse complement strand
AATCATACCAAGTTTACGAATGAACTATTTGATCCATGACCTTCCATGTTTACTTCTAAAGGAACAATATACTTAGCCTCTTCGTTATAAAATTCGCTGCAATAACTGTTTGGAACAATTTACTGCACTACCACTTAATATAATACACAAAACCTTAATTGAAATCAAAAATTCGCTTGGAGCATTGATGAAGACTGCATTGATGTAACTACTTATAATGATCTCTTCATATTCTGTGTATGCAAGAAACATGTCATCATTCCTACATTAGTACTTGACCACATTTTCACTTGCTTTCCTGTGACCAATACCTTGATCACTCTGGTAACTTGCTCGAAACTTACTTGGAGTACTTGAATATCTTGAATATATCTAGTTGTTTACATACCATGGAATATATATTAGTTGAAACACAAATGTGAATGACATCTCAATCATATAGTTTTCTCATCAATATTCATTGATTCTTAAATAAAATTCTTTCTATGTGACCTCGGCAAGAAACTATTCCATTATTCTATGTCGAGTTTTAGAAGACATTTTTATTTTCATCAGTTTACAATCCATTATTCTCATGTCAGACTCTAAGTCGTTCAGAGGGTTCATCAAGTTCTCAACTTGAATCATGAAATTTGGATACTATCTCGGATTATTTTGACATATAGCCAATTCCGGAGTCAACTTCCACCAGAGTAGCACAGCTGGTTACAGTCTGTTTGGTCTTCTTTTGTATTGTATCTGAGAACTACTATCTGCACTGCCTGAATCTATTAGCGTAGCTGCACAGTACTGTTTTTCTGCATTTTTATTCGCGTTTCAGTAGGCCTTTGTTCATAGCTTTCCCACTTAGGGTTTGCTTAGCTTCTGTTCTTCTGGATTTTTGACCG
>NW_021229015.1:0-1898 GCF_002162155.2 Triticum dicoccoides | reverse complement strand
CGGACATGGCGGACGGGAAGGCAGTAGTGGACTATGACCAGCTGGCCAGTGGGCTGGAGGGTGCCGGTCGCCGGCAAGCAATGCAGGTGCAAATGAGAACATGCATCATTAGATGGAGGGGACAGTCGAGTGGAATGCGGAGTCAGCGGCAGTGTGGGTTAGCATGTCTGCGACTGCCCGTGATCTACAGGGCGAGGTGGAGACGGTGACACTACTTTTACATGCGAAAGCAGTCATCGAGATCTTCACCAGCAGCCACTAACATGATTAGCAAATTGGCTTAAATGAACTTGTGTTAGTTTGTCCATCACCATAATATGGGCATCTTGCAAAGCCGCAAAAATGCAAACGTGTTGCAAAGACGCAGTACAGCTTTCGAAAGACAATAGGGACAAGTTGCATGGTAATTCCTCCTTCGCCTGACAAGAGACGTTAGGATGACATGAAAAGTGAAAACCGCTAAGACAAATCAGACATTTAAATGCAAGGTGTCAACACGAAAAATACACAACAAAAGCAAGACTTACAAGACAACAGTCACAGTAACAACAGACAAAGAATCACACGCGAAATTTTCAGGGCTGACTTATTCATTCATCACGCTTCATCTGAAGGTGCTGCACCACGTCATAAGTTTATAGATACGGACGGGCATGACAGTATGACACCATAGAAACAAAGAAACGACAAAACAAGCACACGCCAACAAAACCAATGGAGGGCGGCAAAGGCACCAGACTTGTGGGCACAGTGACAGAAGCACCACCATGGCCAGCCACTTGCTGACTACTGCGGAGGCGGAGGACCAAGTGATGCTGGGATCCTTCTGGATGTTGTAATCCACAAGTGAGGGTGCGGCCATCCTCAAGTTCATAAATTCCCCAATAATCAGAGGAATTTCTGGTGTTTCCATGACAAGGGTTGAAACAGAGGCTATATTATAATGAATGGAGAATTGAAGCTGACAAATTTCCCAATATAGACTGTTAACTTTGTACTGAATATAAAATGTACGTACAGGTTACAAATAGGTTTTGGAGATGTTTTCCACCAATATTAAGCTGAATTAACTAAAGTAGAATTACAGGCTTACGTATTCCCTAGATCTAATTCACAGCAGAACGGGGCGATAAGAACAGAACAGATGTACTTCATATTAGTCTCATCTTTCCAGTCCAGTACCTGGTCAATGGGAAAATGTTACAAATTCTGCGAAGTGACAATAAAGTACGTCAGAAATGAGTTGATTTTCCTTACTGAAACAGGTCACAGAGAAAGGCTTGCCACATACGCCATATGGATGATTGCCTTCACTTTCAGGATATAGGCGCAAACATTTGGCAAATACAGTAGAGAAGAATGATAAGAGATGAGTAGTTATGAAGTCCCGACGCTTCTCTATTTACTCCTTCTATGGTAGATTACTAAGTTACTAACCCTCTTCTTTATGGCGGCCCATCATTTTGTGCTTCTTCAAAACAAATTGAGGTCGAACTAACCCTACCACTCTACCTGATTTCTCTACCCAGTCGATCATATATATGCCTCGTTTTCCATCATCGGAGAGAAGGGGAATCAACTGAGATTTATGAAGGAAATATGCCCTAGAAACACCGCGAAGTCCTCCAAATGTTACAGCCAATTAATTTTGTTTTTTCCCCGACAAAGCACTGCTATCCCGTTTCGCATGAAAATTGTCAAGCACCCTTGTTAGACTAACATGAATATCCATGCACAAAATCAGATTTTTTTTAAATCCGTTTACCATTTATTTTAAATTTACTGATAACTTGGCTCTTACACACAACTTTGTAGTATCCATGTTACAAGAGGCATACACAGAGCAAAATCAAATCCTCTTCTCCTTAAAACATGCATGCATGTAAGGGCATCTCCAG
>NW_021229014.1:0-2820 GCF_002162155.2 Triticum dicoccoides | reverse complement strand
AATTATCCTATCCGGGGCTCCGTTCCAGAACAACTTTGGAGTTGGAAGGCCTTTGTTGGAATTCGTACAAAAAGAAAAATTATCCTATCGGGGACTCCGTTCTAGAACAACTCGAAGAACTTCCTACCATCATGTGCCTGTTACTTTCGCCTAATGATGAAGACATGGTTTTGTTGAATCCTTTAACACTAGACAAACGTGACATGAGGGGGTCAAGGGTCGGGAACTAGGGTATAGAGGGTCGTGGATCACCGAGCCGTCTAGGGTCGAGGGTCGTCCAGGGGTCGAGGGTTTAGATTTATCAAGAATGCCCCCATTATGGATGTGCACAAGTTGATCTAATTTTTTTTTCTGATCTCATATATATATATATATATATATATATATATATATATATATATATATTCTTCTATATGTCACATTGTCTGTCAAAGTACTGAAGAAATCCATGGCTTCATCATTAGCTGGAAGTAACAGGCATATGATGCTACAAAGCTCTTCAAAGTTGTTTTGGAACGGAGTTCTTGATAGAATAATTTGCCTTTTAGTACGAATTTCAGCAAAGGCCTTCCAAATAGTGATACTCGGAAGGCTCTCGCTGAACTTTGTACCAAAAAGCGAATTATTCTATCGGGAACTCCGTTCCAAAACAACTTTGAAGAGCTTCGTACCATTATGCACCTGTCATTTCCGGCTAATGATGAAGTCATCGTTTTCTTGAATTCTTTGACACTAGACAATGTGACATATAGAAGGGTAGATGAGATGAGAAAAAATATGGACCATTTTCTGCACATCCAGAATGACGCCATTTTGTTAAATCCCTTGTTGTTCCGGACATTGGACAATCATGAGAGAGGCGTTCCGGCCCAAACGCTAGAAGCGCTGCCGAGGCCACCCAAATTTACCAAGTTAAAAGCGTGTTGTCGTCGAGGCCACCCCAAACCCTAGAAGCATTACCGAGGCCACCCCAAACCCTAGAGAAGTGTCGAGGCCACTACTTGATGTGATTAGCTAGCTAGGTATACGTTTGCCACTAATATATCCATCTATCATGTTTGTATAATAATTGCCATGTTGTAATATTTGCAGAAACTATGGAGCACCGAGACTTGGAAGTAGAACAGGTGTTGGGGAACATAATCCTTGCCGGAGGTGATGTCTTGTCGTATCTCAATGACACCAATGGTCTGGAAGGAGAGGGTGAAGCAGGCTACGGTGATCGAACAATGGAGGAGGAAGGACATGATTATGATGGCTCCGGTGACCGAATGCCAGTGGAAGAAGGACACCGTGATGACGGCTCCGGTGACCGAACGGAGTCCGGCCAGGTATATATATTAATTAAGCCTATGCTGACTATAGCTAATTGATGCATTAATTGTTTTGGTATGTACACATATTAACTCTCTTCTTTCTTCTTTTCTAACCCTCCAGATCGAGCCAAACTTTGGTAATGAGACGAGGCCCGAAGAAAAAGGTGCGCCAGGATGAAAGGTTCACGATCACAGCAATTGCACGCGATGGCCAACCGATTGAACCCATCCGGACCAAGGAAGCATTTTCTGCCTAGTGCGGGGTTCTTGTTAGGGACATGATCCCGATCAGCATCCACGAATGGTATAAGCCTAAGAATGAAGACCCTCAGGTGTCTTATGTCAACTATAGGCAGAAAGCTGATCTTTGGACCACGCTGAAGGCAAATTTCACCCTACCGCCAGAGGAGGATCCGGAGAAGCCAGTTATAGAGCCATTGGTCAAGGCTCATGCTCTTAAGAAGATGGCAGATCTATTCAGGAGGTGGAAGAATGAGCTGAAATCAACGTTTGTGAACAAAGACAAGACTCCAGAATTCACCGGCTGATTTGAGAAGATAAGAGATCACTTGGACGCATTTGTGACCCACAAGACATCGGAGAAGAGTAAGAAGATGTCAGTGACAAACAAGAAAAATGCTGCAAAGAAGGGGCTTCACCATCGCATAGGGTCAGGTGGCTACCTCAAAGCCCGGCCGTTGTGGGACAAGGCTGAGAATGACCTGCTTGATAAAGGGGTCGAACCAGAGACATTGCACCGGCCAGACCATTCAAGGACTTGGTTCTTCGGGGTTGGGGGATCGTTGGACCCTGAAAGAGGGAAGTGCATTTGGAAGAACTAGCAACTGGGAATACTCGTCACGAAGCTTCAGGAGTATATCGTCACAGCGCAGCAAGGGACGTTCGTTCCCGACAGAGAGAACGACGAGCTCAAACAGGCCCTCGGGAATCCTCAGCACCCTGGACGGACACGAGGCACGCCAGGCTGGGTTTCCTGACGCACATGGTTACAAAACATGGGAGAGGAGGAGGAAAGTGGAGCAGACTCAACTGCAGAAGCTGCACGCAAGGGTACAAGCGCTAGAGGAACAAGTAGTTCATAGCAAGCGACCTGTTGAAGCTACCCCAGAAGCTACCCCGCCATCTCAGCGGAGAAGTAGCATGGCTTCCACCGAGCTACTTCCGAAGCCTGACTTCACGGCTCCCTGCTACCCTGTGGATGCTATCACGGAGTCTCAAGATTGCCACCTTATGACGCGATGGCAGCACCTCAAAGTCAAGGCGGCTGTCGGCTCTGTTGCACCTCCTCAACCTAGCGCAACTTTTCACTACCGGTCGATTCCACAAGGCTATGTCGTTGTGATGGTCGATGAAATAATGGAGGGATTTGAGGAGCTCGAGCTGGACCACCCTACCGGTGAAGGGGAGACTCAGCTGGGTCTTGCTCTGAAGACTCCATGTCTATGGCGGAAGGAGCTCATCAACCTTCCGAACTGGACGCCTC
>NW_021229013.1:0-573 GCF_002162155.2 Triticum dicoccoides | reverse complement strand
GATAGACTACAATATCTATATAAATATTATTTTCTGTAGTTAGATTTTACATGATGTGTGCTACGGTTCAGACCTTGCTATTTAGATATTTGTGCCTTTCATGATTTATTGAGAAATGTTGGTAAGTGAAGTTTCATTAATCATTTGATGTATATGGTTTGGGTAATTACTAAAATTGAAGTGTGTGCTTAGCCTGAATGTGCAACAGGGCATGAACAATATATTTAATCGGAGTCAAGGACTGTTGAGTACAAAAAGGATTCCTCACAAAAAAAATGTATAAAATGGATTGATATTTGAATTATATTACTAATCCAGCCTTTTCTTTGCGACATTTGACTTTGTGAGCAGTGGCTATATGGTGGTATCTATAATGAGTATCGCTACTAGGGAGGCTTCTTGAGGTGAGGCACACTTATATTGTCTTTGATTTAACTAAAATCATGCTATCTCTTGATATGTACACCAACTCCATGTCACATCTTATCTTGGGGATTGGAAGTAACCAACCGTGTCCTATGGAGTCTACTGTCTAGGAAGTTCAGAGATGGAACGTTCACGGTCTGTTAACTA
>NW_021229012.1:0-389 GCF_002162155.2 Triticum dicoccoides | reverse complement strand
TTCATCACATAATATATATAATATCATCACATATACGTGATGATACTTAACTACTAGGTACAATGCATAAAATTTAAAATGAACAATACTAAAACTAATAATCCATCCCGGGGACAGTATTTCGGCAGCCCCTCGCTAGCAGCTCCCTGGTGCGCGGCATCTTCCCAGTCTGGAGGCAGTACTCCGCCTCCTCTGCCTCGCAGCGCTTGACGTATCAATCTACCTCTTGTTGGCGGATGGGCACGGCTGATCTTGCCATTTAGTTGGGCACCCACCGGAGCTCCTCGTCGGTGGCACACTGGAGCTTATTGGCCCACCTCCACGCAGCGACGAGGCGCCCAACGCCCATGACCTTCCTCCTGAAGTACCCGTCTTCGTACACCTCCTCG
>NW_021229011.1:0-691 GCF_002162155.2 Triticum dicoccoides | reverse complement strand
TATATATATATATATATATATATATACTATTCCGATAACACTTCTGAACTGCACGCTCAACGCAAATGCACGTCATTGTTTGAACCAAGTGTGATGCAGTACTCAGGCGAGTGAACTTCCCATCGCAAAAAAACTGCACGCGGTGTTTTTTTGGTACTGTTTTTGCTCCAGTTTTTAAACCGTATGTCGGAACAAGGCGTGTAATATACCATTGAAAATCTATGGATTAGACGCTACTTCGCCATGTTGAACACTTTTCAAGATTCCTCGCAGTTTAAGAGCAGTTTTGAAAACTGTGCGACCCACGAATAGTGGCAGCGAGCATTTTTTGCCTTTTTTTCTAAGCCGCTCGTCGGAATGAAGCAAATGATCCACCATTCGAAAGATATCATCGAGACGCATCTTTTACATATTTATTATTTTTTCTAATTCATTACCGTTTAAGAGCAGTTTTAAATTTACTAAATCGTGAAATTCTGTTTTTTTGATTTTTTGCAATTTTCGTACTGTTTTGGCTCTAGTTTTTGAACCCTTTGTCAAAACGAGGCGTGTAATACGCCGTTGAAAATCTATGGACGAGGCACAACTTTCATATGTTGAAATGTTTTTGAGATTCCTTATGGTTTTAAGTTAATTTTGAAAATTGTGCACGGACGACGAGTGACTGTGGCCGTTTTTTCGTAAAAAAAAA
>NW_021229010.1:0-3612 GCF_002162155.2 Triticum dicoccoides | reverse complement strand
GTAAAGAAACTGTACAAACAATGGATTCACTTGTAAAAGATTCCCCGTGTCTCCCATGTCTAAAGGAGCAAACGAGTAATGTGCATGTTTTACATCAATTGAAGTAAGCATGAGATGCAAGGAGAAGGGATGGGGGCATCTACTGGACGTTCGAGAAGAGATGATCACGAGGAGTGTATGGAGTCAAGCAGACAGGGGTATGCATATATACTGAGTTCTCACACTTGTACGGGGAACTATATTAGTCTATCTAGGCAAGTCCCACTTGTCATCTTTAACCAACATCAATCAATCATGTGGCATATTCTCTTCTGTTGTTTGGGCATGTGTTGAATGCAGTCAAGCCGAGGGGTATGCTTATATGCTCAGTTCTCACACATGTACGTGGTACTATACTAGTCCATCTAGCCAAGTCCCACTTGTCATCCTTAACCAACATCAATCAATCATGTGGCATACACAGCTACCTCTACTATTCTCTTCTATTGGTTTGGCATGTGTTGGACGATGCCATTCCTCCTCCGTGCAGTGCTACATTAGCGATGCTCCTTCACTTTTTTTAATGGTTCATCAACCATCACAATGATTGGCAGCACCTTGGAATATTAGCTCTTTTACGGTGTAATTTACTACTCCTATGGGCAAGTAGTATGGATTAATCAGAACCATCCATTGCGTGGGTATAAGAGAAAGGTATGATAGCTCCAGGGTGTCATACACCCTCTATGAACAGTGAATTCAAAAAAAAGAGAGGAAATAACTAGGACAAAATGAAACTTGGAGACATCAAATATGATCAAACTTTGTAGTTCTTTGCAAGTATTCATAACAAAATATCGTGTGGAGAAAGGCGTACACACGACTTTCAGATTTCAGTGCTAAAAGTGCTTCAAACTTCATGCACTAATTTTTTTTTCTTGTGTAGAGCTCCTCAAATGTTTTTTTGTCCAGAAAACTTGCAAGCACCTACATAGTTTGTTCGTATTGGATGCTACAAAGTTTCAGATTTTCTTTCATTTATTTTCAATTTGTTTTGAATATACTGTTCATAGAGGTTGTAGGGGCACCAGGGAGCTGAAAACCACTCTCGTGGGTATAATAGACAATTCAGCTAAGGTATTAAATTTTAAATTTTCTTTTCGTGATGACAATTTAATCCAGGGTAGAGGCTCCGCATACAGAAATAGAGCGCAACGCTGCCGTTGTCGCGTGTGCCTCCGCCCTCGCCGGGAGATAGCGCACAGCGCTGCCATTGCCGCGTACGCTCCCACCCTCGCCGGTGCCCAGAAGAGAAGTCGGTCCAGCTGCTTCCTGGTTATATAGCCTACCCTACTAAATGCATGCGCGTGCGCATATAGCCGGAGTAGTCAATCAACTCAGCTCGATGAGAAGGTGTGCTGATCTCCTATACGTGTGGCAACCAGGCAAGTTGAAGCAACGCACAAGATTGAGCCTGTGCCAGCAGACCGCTTCCACCTGTGACCCCACACGATGCCCTTGCCCTGTGTGCCAGGTTTCCAACGCGACTTTCCTGTATTAGATAGCGGCCTGCCGACAACGATATAGTTATCATCACTGCACGCTGTTTATCCACCGTGTGGCTGAGTGAGATAGTACCGTTGCTGCCGGCTTGCCACCGAGTATGTTGAGTAGGTGTATGTGCCACCTAGTGAGTCTGTGAGGGAATGGGTGCCAATCCTAGATTAGTTGGAGAATTTTCATTTTGTCGAGAAACACCTTTCGAGTACCGCTCGTTTTCGCACTAAGTATTGATTTATCTAGACCATTGGATCTGGTTGTTGGGTGGTCTATATTTACCTGTCCCTACCGTCAATAGCCTTGCCTTATTACATGTTTTTGGAGTCGAGCATATGCTAGCATAGACAACCCCTTTTGCTCTGTGTGGCACACAAACTTTTCCGAAAGGTTTCTATAGGTTACAATTGAGAGTTTGAGACCACATATATGATCCAAAAGTTTGAACCAAATGGTGTCTACATGTTACTGATTTATACGATCATTATTTCCAGAGCGTCAGGACTAGCAGACTAAATAGAAAACTCCAAGATGCAAGCAAATGATTGTTAAAACATCAGTAGTCCCATGGATGACAACTGTAAAAGATTAAATACCATGAGTGAATCATTCTTTCCCCATGCATCGCATGCTTATCTACAACCTACGTGGTCAAAGTGGTTCTCCCTTGAAGAAAAACAAGGAGAGAGCATGGTGCTGCCGAGTTCCTCATATTTTTCGAAGTAGATACTAACTGGAGTGTCTAGGAATTTATAATAGATCGAGAAGACGGACGAGGCGAGGGAGATTGTCGTGTCTATGCTGAATGAGGATTTGAAGATTTTATTTACCCCTTGAGTACATTTTCTGCGATGCATTAATACACATAGTACTAGTAGCAGGCCAGTAGCTTATTACATTGAGAACTGCTACAAATACAACTAAAAATATATTTTTGTTTCTCTTTTGTTGGAAAACCCTATAATAAGTGGTACTCAAATCAGGTGGCATGCTGACAAGTTAAAGGGTCCACTATATCTCTACTCTTAAAGGGGGACTTGATAGCTTCCCCTTCAAGTTAATATTAATGTCACGTGACAGAGCCTCCCAAATTATAATGGTGTTGCACCCGAACCAGTCATCCCCGTTCCCCTCGCATGCCACACGATGAAGATCACGATGCTGCTGGTACTCAAGGGCCCCAGGGATGCCTCCTCCTCCTAGTCGAGGGGAGGAGGCGGCGGTGATGGGAACGTGTCGGACGTGAGCAACATCGGCTTTTTCCAGTGGTCGGCCGTGCTTAAATTCAATATTTTCGTTGCCGGCAACGTGAGTTGTAAGTATCCACACATCATGTTTGTTCTCGACTTTCTAATACAGTTTCTGCT
Source organism: Triticum dicoccoides (assembly GCF_002162155.2). Lineage (NCBI taxonomy): Eukaryota > Viridiplantae > Streptophyta > Magnoliopsida > Poales > Poaceae > Triticum > Triticum dicoccoides. The sequence goes on along the minus strand of NW_021229010.1, from coordinate 709 downwards.
ACCATCTAGTACAAAGGAAATGCAGCTCGCTACACATCTTTAATTGCCATTGTTGATGACATAGATACCCGTTTCTGCTCGGCAACGTGAGTTGTAAGTATCCACATATCATGTTTGTTCTCGACTTTCTAATACAGTTTCTGCTACTAGCTAGTACAAAGGAAATGCAGCTCGCTACGCATCTTTAATAGCCATTGTTGATGACATTGAACGCGAGTGGGAAAAACACAAGGATGGTCCAGATGTGTCGATGGCGGTTCGTAACGAGGGGCACGATGGTCATTTCAGGTGGGCATAGAGCGCGCGTAGACCAGTCGTAGAGCCATGTATGAGCCCGCACCGGCCCGTGTACTATTGTATGCTGGGCGTGTACGTATATTATACGCTGGCGGTTGCGTTTACCCGCGGTCGTGTGCGTGGACGTGTGCGTGGATAGTTTCCAAAAAAAGTCCCCTAGTATAAGAGGAGGGGAACGGGCACCGGCCACATCGCCCACCCCATTTCCCCCAAATCGCCTCCCTCTCCCTCCTCTCTCCTCTGCCTCATCGTCTCCCTCACTGGCCACCCCACCTGCTCGCTCAGCACCACCGCATCCCTCTCTTCTCCTGCTTCCTTCTGGCTCGGATGGAGCAAGGCCGCGGGGAAGCGGTCGTCGCGGACGGAGATCTGCAGAAGACGGGCACGGAGACCGTGGCGATGCCGTGCAGAC
>NW_021229009.1:0-1613 GCF_002162155.2 Triticum dicoccoides | reverse complement strand
GATGTGAACTAGATTATTGACTCTAGTGCAAGTGGGAGACTGAAGGAAATATGCCCTAGAGGCAATAATAAAGTTATTATTTATTTCCTTATTTCATGATAAATGTTTATTATTCATGCTAGAATTGTATTAACCGGAAACATGATACATGTGTGAATACATAGACAAACATATAGTCACTAGTATGCCTCTACTTGACTAGCTCATTAATCAAAGATGGTTTTGTTTCCTAACCATAGACATGTGTTGTCATTTGATTAATGAGGTCACATCATTAGGAGAATGATGTGATTGACATGACCCATTCCGTTAGCCTAGCACTTGATCGTTTAGTATGTTGCTATTGCTTTCTTCATGACTTATACATGTTCCTGTAACTATGAGATTATGCAACTCCCGTTTGCCGGAGGAACACTTTGGGTGCTACCAAATGTCACAACGTAACTGGGTGATTATAAAGGAGTACTACAGGTGTCTCCGAAGGTACATGTTGAGTTGGCGTATTTCGAGATTAGGTTTTGTCACTCCGATTGTCGGAGAGGTATCTCTGGGCCCTCTCGGTAATGCACATCATTATAAGCCTTGCAAGCAATGTGACCAAATGAGTTGGTTACGGGATGATGCATTACGGAATGAGTAAAGAGACTTGCCGGTAACGAGATTGAACTAGGTATTGGATACCGACGATCAAATCTCGGGCAAGTAACATACCGATGACAAAGGGAACAACGTATGTTGTTATGCGGTTTGACCGATAAAGATCTTCGTAGAATATGTAGGAACCAATATGGGCATCTGTTGGGGAACGTAGCAGAAATTCAAAAATTTTCCTACGAAACACCAAGATCTATCTATGGAGAGACCAGCAACGAGTAGAAAGGGGAGTGCATCTACATACCCTTGTAGATCGCTAAGCGGAAGCGTTCAAGTGAACGGGGTTGATGGAGTCGTACTCGTCGTGATTCAGATCACCGATGATCCTAGTGCCGAACGGACGGCACCTCCGCGTTCAACACACGTACAGCCCGGTGACGTCTCCCACGCCTTGATCCAGCAAGGAGAGAGGGAGAGGTTGAAGAAGACTCCATCCAACAGCAGCACAACGGCATGGTGGTGGTGGAGGAGCGTGGCAATCCCGCAGGGCTTCACCAAGCACCATGGGAGAAGAGGAGGAGGGAGAGGGGCAGGGCTGCACTAACGAGAGATCAAATCATATGTTATGGGCAGCCCTATGCCTCACTATTTATAGGGGGAGAGGGGGCTGCGCCCCCCTCTAGGGTTTCCCACCCCCAAGGGGTGCGGCCAGCCCTAGATGGCAAAGGGGGCGGCGGCCAGGAGGGGGAGAGAGGGGAGGCGCCCACTAGGTGGGCCTTAAGGCCCATCTGGACTAGGGTTTGCCCCCTCCCACTCTCCCTTGCGCCTTGGCCCCTTGTGGGGGGCGCACCAGCCCACCTAGGGGCTGGTCCCCTCCCACACATGGCCCACGCAGCCTTCTGGGGCAGGTGGCCCCACTTGGTGGACCCCCGGGACCCTCCCGGTGGTCCCGGTACAATACCGATATCGCCCGAAACTTTTCCGGTGACCAAAACAGGACTTCCCATATATAAATCTTT
>NW_021229008.1:0-1978 GCF_002162155.2 Triticum dicoccoides | reverse complement strand
CTGGGATCAAGAAGGTAAACATCTTCCCATTTAATATAAATGTTGATTTTGATAACGAATCTTAACTTATCGCATTTCTCTCTTTATTAGATTCAGTATGTTTTAAGTTATATCTAATCAACATTGGATGTTTTATAAGTGTAGGCACTTGCCCCACTACTTGTGTTGGAAGATGAGTCAATGTAATTAGCCCCTGCATGCCAATTGAAGATACAAGTTCGGCATAATCTTTTCTGGGTGTGTGCTCGCGCGCTTTCTCAGGAAAAACTTTTAAATTATGGTACCACTGGACTGTAGAAGCAGCTTAGTTTAGAGCATCACCTGTATGTTAGAGCATAACCTGTTATTGGCTACGGGGAGCACTAGGGAATCCCTAGTGTGGCATCAGACTAGCCCAACACCCTACGATGAGACTGCTTCTGGTCGTTGGATATAGTAGAACATGGGTCTTTCTGTATGTAGTTTCCTTGTAACCTGCTTCATAGAATTAGTTGCTCCCAAAAATAAGGGTTGGTTATAATTTGGGACATGGGTCCACCTTCCTTTCCATGTAATTTTCTTTCCTCAAACTAATTACACCTGAAAATCAAGCGAGGACCTATTTTCTTATTATTTTTCTCAATGAAATTTTGTCTTTTTCGCCCTGAAAAAAGGAAATTTTGTTTATTTTTGGCACTAAAATTAGCATCCAGTACATTTTAAATTTGCTTCAAACTTTTATTTTTGTATTTGATATAACCAAATTGGATCAATGTAACAATTCATTTTCTTTTCTTCAATAATTTAGATACAAAATTGTGTACTAATAAGCTTTATTCAGTCATGAAGCATACTTTTCTCCCATTGTTACTCGGTGCTACTTCTGACACCATTGAAGTTTGCTTCGATCTAATTTGATTCAATTTTGTAGCAAATATGCTTCCATAATATTCATAAACTTGCTTTAATCACATTGCTTCCACATGTTTTCGCTATAATAAGGGTGTTTCCATATGCATGATGCTTCCTTGAATTTCATGTTTCTTTCCATCTAAATATATTCTTCCAATGGTACACGCCATGCTTCATAATTCAAGGTCACGTTTTTCTCGAAGCAATGTCATGATTCATTTTTTGATGTAATTTGAAGCACAATTTTATTCTGGTTGAAGCATGAGAAATGTACTACCAGTTCCTTAAACCATGGTGTTGTAAGTTTAAGAAACAAATCATGTAGTACATTCTAGGTGCGCTTACAGGTAAAGCATGTCAAATGCAATATATATGCATTTTATGTGGCAGTGACTAGTGAGCCAGCGAAAACATAGTTTGACAAGTGTTGAAGCATGAACAAAATAGTTCTGAAGCATTACCAATTGACCATGGCTGTGTAATCAACTAAGCAAATATGTAGATACTTGGAAATATGTCACATATGCATGGTACAGAAGCAAATACATGATACTAAATTGAAGGCATAGGCAGTACGAAACTTAATACAAAAACTCTGAAGCATTGCATCTCTGACGCTGAAGCGTGATATTCCCACTATGTAGAGCTAGTTACTGCCAGAACTGGAGGGGTCGACGGCAGGAAGCAAGATTGACGATGTAACTCGAACACGGGCATGTTGGAATTATCTGTCCTGCAAGGCTGCAACTATACTTAAATTACTATGAATTACTTCGTAATACTTCATTATAAAGTATACATGTATTTGTGCATGGAATCACTCTACTTGAATATCATTGAATTATCACTTGTTGGAACGTACTTAAGTTATATGCTTAAGGAAGCTGGTCGGTTATCAGTGAAATACAATATACAATTTATATTGAAAAGACTACCTAGATATAGTGGTAATCTGAAGGAGCTAGATCGTATAGTTAGATTACAACCCTACTGTTGATCTACATAATTAGAGGAATTTACACTCTATTATGGCACATTGCTCACAAGCGCATACTCCGGGGGCACAACGGGTACAATCCATTAATAG
>NW_021229007.1:0-633 GCF_002162155.2 Triticum dicoccoides | reverse complement strand
AAGGTTGAGATTGCGGTTGAGAAGAAATCATCTGAGACAGTCGCAACTGCGATAGCTGCCGCAAAACAGGTGGTTCCAAATATGTCTACTATCTTGGTTCCGGCCATTTTCAATTGGAGCACGCAAAATCCAGAAAAAAAATGCAGCGGACTTTCCCCTTGCTGACTTCTTTGGGAGCAGCTCGACTAGCATTGCACCAGCACGTGCTCCTGCACCGGCTCCCGCACCTGATCCGGCACCGGCTCCGACACCGGACGTGCTCAGCGGTGCTTCGTCTTTGGCTGAGCTCGACGCCCTCACGGTATCTGTCACACCGGCCCTCTTCAATAAATGTATAATCTCCCATTTTCATTGCCTTTCGGATATCTCACATCGCAGAAATGTCTTTGCAGGCCAATGTAACCCCGTGCATCATATTATACAACATCCTCTACCAGGAGGTGGACATGGGGAAGGTGGCGATAATGAAGCAGAAGGAACTATTGTTCCACGGCCGACCGATCCCCCCGGACGTCTTCAAAGTTTCCGTGGCTAGTGTCAAACCAGGCCAGGAGAATTTGGCTCCTCCGGTACTAGGGGGAATGACGATGAGATCCCGCAGCGGCTTGGTGATTGCAATGGGTGGGTCCTATT
>NW_021229006.1:0-749 GCF_002162155.2 Triticum dicoccoides | reverse complement strand
TATATATATATGTGATAGGCCACCCCTAGAGGGTTGTGCCGGTTCCCCCAAAGCCTATTGTCTTACAATATGCAAATATATCAATCGACTATGTATGTTACACAAGTTTTTTTTCTTAATCGGCATAGAACAAATAAAATCAATGCTGCAAAATCAAAAAAAAATTGAACCTTACTCAAAGCTTCTACTTTTTGTTTGTCCAGAGTTATTACGATGTACTGTCATCATTAAATTTTGCAGGCACATAGAAACTTGACGATCTTTCATGTAAAAAAAACTCTATTTCTATTATTTTGCTTGCTATTTTTATTTGCTTCGCTGTTTATCCACAGGAGAAAATGAGCTCTAGCACTAAAAAGCCGTCCTCTGGCAAATGATTCCTTACTATTTTGGATATGCAAATTTCATCGAGCAGATAGCAAATGAAGTGTATCGCACTTCGCAAGGTGGAGACGTAAAGTATTTCAGATCAGTGTCTGATTGAAGTTCTCCTTTGGCGACTTCCCTGGCGCGTCTTCAGCATCCTTGAGTTTCTTGCTGGTTTGGTCACGGGTCTGACTTATGGTGTGCTGCTGAACTTTGTTCATCCCGCCCTGTCTTGTGATATATTTTTCGACAAATATATGAGTTGTTAAGCTGATGTGATCTCGGGCGGTGTTTGCCCAATTTGCTTCAACTGAGGCATTTATTCAATCGATTAACACTTTATATAGTAGAGCAGAGCAGCTATGAAATATGCGGCTGACAGC
>NW_021229005.1:0-1454 GCF_002162155.2 Triticum dicoccoides | reverse complement strand
TGTGTCCGTTTATGCTACTTGCATGCATGATTACCATTTTATCTTACGGTCAAATAACCATGCATGCATGCATGCATGTTAATTAGCTGGATGATTAACCGTGGGCTGGGATAGACCGGCCGTGTTAACGACGTGGGCAAGTTGTCACTGCCGATGGCAAGCAATAGCTGGAGTCGAAGTAAACGACGACTCCGCCCATGTAATCGATCAAGTCGTTGGGTCAAGTAGCCGTGCATGATCATGTTCAAGTGGATGGTAAAGATCGATCCAAAACCTCGTGCATGCCATGCTAGCACCGTAAGCTTATACGTACGTACACCATATTATTTGATGCCCGGACTAGTTCAAGTTAATAGCTGAACAGGTTGTGAACCGTGATACATAGCTGCTTCTTCATGTACTGAACGAAGATCTATGGCAACGCTTCTTTATGAGCCGAGATGGTCACTGCCACGCCAAACAGCGAAGGGAAGCAGCCGTTACTACCACGCTGGCAAAATCAACAGACCCTCACCTAGGCAGATAGATAGGTCAACAATAATTTAAGACAACGAGCCATCGAACCATCGCAGCCGACATTGTCGAGACGGGGAGGCTCGAGGAAACTTTATTCGCCACACCGTCGGCGCTGCCATCCATATGGTAGATCAGGGTTTTCCGGCACTCCCATATCAGCAGTGGAGGAGGTGGCGACCTACCACCGGACAGGAGATGGCGGCACGGTGCATCCAGAAAATCTCCTCTCTAGGGTTTGAGAGGTGAGAACGGTTCCAGAAAAACTGGTGGTGAGGTTATTTAACTATATGGATCATCGCAATTAACATAATTAACTAGTTTTTTGGCGGAAAAACTCACAGTCTATTCATCTTTAATCATGGTAGAACAACGAACACTAGAAATAATAAGAATTTCATCCAGATCCATAGACCACCTAGCGATGACTAGAAGCATTAAAGCGAGCCAAAGATGCGCCGCGGTCAAAACCCCTCCCTCGCCGGAGCGAGCAAAACTTGCAGTCAGGAAGTCGTGGTGCTAATGCCTCATAGGACCAGTGTACTAGAACAGCAACCGCCGCCATTGAAGAGTAGCGTAGATCGGAAGGATCCAACTGGAAGACACATGAACGTAGACAAACTACGATAAGATTCGAGCAAATCCACCAAGGACTGATCCGCTGGAGACACACCTCCACACGCCCACCGACGATGCTAGGCGCACCACCGGAACAGGGACTAGACGGGAAGAACCTTATCCCATCTTCAATGAGCCGCCATCGTCTAGCATCTTTGGTGGGCGTGTGGGATGTGTCTCCGGTGGATCTGCCTTTGGTGGATTGCTCGGATCTGTTTGTCGTTCGTCTGCGTTTGTGTGTCTTCAGGTTGGATCCTTCCAATCTACGCTACACTTCATCGGCGGCGGTTGCTGTTCTAAAGCGTTGTTGGTCCTAAGAGGCC
>NW_021229004.1:0-806 GCF_002162155.2 Triticum dicoccoides | reverse complement strand
TGAACCTATGTGAAGACTCTCTCCCATTTAAGAATTTCAGATCTTGCTATTGTATTCAAACAGCAAGCAAAACAAAATAAAATGACATTGCAAGGATAGCACAACCCATGTGAAGAAGCAAAAACTTAGGCTCAACCGATACTAACCGATGATTGTCGAAGAAGAAAGGTGGGATGCCTACCGGGGCATCCCCAAGCTTAGATGCTTGAGAATTCTTGAAATATTATCTTGGGGTCCCTTGGGCATCCCCAATATTTAACTTTTGTGTCTCCTTAATTCCTCTCATATCATGGTTTCTCTATTTCTTATCAAAAGCTTCATTCACAACAAACCCAACAAGAACTCGTGAGATAGGTTAGTATAAACCAATGCAAAACCTTATCATCTTCTACTATAACAAATCACTAAGATTATTATTCAACATTTAATACTAAATGTCTCTGCATATTTAATACTCCTATCCTAAAATAGAATCATTAAAAGAGCAAGCATACGCAAACAATGCAAACATAACAGCAATCTGCCAAAACAGTATAGTCTGTGAAGAATGTAAGATTCGTCATACTTACCTAACTCCAAAAATTATAAGAAAAATACTACATGGTAAAAGATTTATCAGAGCTCAATATGCAAAAAGATTCAACATTATATCATGCTCTGACTTTTCTAGGGAATTTTTGCAACAGCGGTAAACTTTCTGTTTTCAAACAGCAACATGCATACTAACCAAATAAGCATGGTAAAGGCTATCCTTGACATTTTTATTCAAAATAAAGATGCAAAACATTAATCTAAATAACATCAGG
>NW_021229003.1:0-518 GCF_002162155.2 Triticum dicoccoides | reverse complement strand
GCCAAGCTAAAGGCATCCCTCACCGAAGCCAACAAAGAAGTGACCCGTCTGAAGAAAGACAAAGTTGCTTTGAATGAGAAGATTGAAGGCATTTCTCATAAGAGAAATGACCAGGAGGCTTATCTGGGGGCACTCGCCAACAAGTTGTTCCTTATGCTCGAAAGTATTTTTCCTTGTCCGATTGTTTAGCCATCGTCAATTCACCATAAAATCGTCGAATCATTATTTCTTTGTGTTTGTAGAATTCTATCAAAACTCTGAGGAAGAAACTGGGCAGATCGAGACAGGCCTAGACCCCATCCTTTCCCCTGTCGGTGATGAAGCTGCCATGAACGTGCTCCGACTGGGATCCCGTATCGCCAGTGTTACGGACTACCTTGCTCGCCTGAAGGTTGCGGTGTCGCGGATTAATTTAGTGCTTTGGCCACGGGAGACGGTCTAGAATGACCTCGAGTCTTTGATGACTCGACTCAATGAGGTCCCTGGCCTAGTGCAGGACTGGAAGAAGTCATCTGTTC
>NW_021229002.1:0-1784 GCF_002162155.2 Triticum dicoccoides | reverse complement strand
ACATAGAGCAGGTTACAACAGCAAACCAGTTAAAGAAACAGGTTTAAAACATACCTGTTGCGCCATTGGAGTTTCAATTCCATCCTTCAAATTTGAAAATAGTTGGTATGAGTAAATACAGTAATGCAAGAGCAAAGGAGTATGAACCATAGCTACAGAACCTGACCTGAGAACAAATCTTCTTCTCCTTTAAGCGTTGAGTTGGGATTTGGAGTGGTGGTCCTCGTGCTTTGGCATTGCAGTTCCCTTACTAACCGCTCGTGTTTGGGTGCTCTGTGGTGGACACGGTGCTGTGTCAACTGGAACTGGGTTACTATCTGCCGGGGTTGGGGTTAAAAGGGGTGTAGCTAGTTCTCTGTCCAACTGGGTAGGGGTACAATCTGCGAGAGTCTGGGTTATGTGTGGTGTATCTGGTCCTTGGGCAAGTACAACCGTGGTTCTATCTGCATCAACTGGTAGCACTATCTTTTCTGAAGACCGTGTTGTTACTCCCTTAGATACTGCCATCACGCTCTCCAATTCAAATGGCTGATAAACAGAAAAGTAATTGAAAGTATAGACATTGTATGATAGACAGGTGCAATGGATAGTGGGGAATAAAAGAGGGCATGAAATAATTCATATTTATGTTGTCTAACCAAACAGGATAGCATGACACAATTTCACATATATGATGGCTAACTAAACAGGATACCATGACACAATTTCACATTATGATTGCTAACTAAAAAAGATGGAAAGACATAGTTCAAAATATGAGACTATGTAAACAGGATGACATGACATAACTATATAATGTGTTTATTAAATAGGTTGGCATGCCATAATTCACATACATTCATGGATAGAATGCCATAATTCTAAATATGATTACTATAAACACTAAACAGGATGAGATGATATAACTATATGATGTCTTTATTAAATGGGTTGCCATGCCATAATTCAGATAGATGATGTGTATGTACTATGTAAACATGATGGCATGATATAATTCAAATATATGATTTATATAGTAAGCAAGTAAGTAGATGGCAATCTATATATGATGTAAAAACTAAGCAATGCAAGACAACATGCATGACAAGGGTAATATAACCCTGCCAAGTTTGAGCATAGACCTCAGGGGGGAAATAGGACTGGTCATCAGTCTCTGAATCCTCCTCTGAGGAGCTCTCTGTAGCCAGCAAGATGTCTGCTTCAGCAGGTAGCATTGTCTGCTCTAAATACCTTGTTTTCACTCCAGATACTTCCATCACCGCTTCAAATGGCTGATGCACAGGAAGAGTAGTTGAATATACAAACGTTGTCGACAAATGGAACACGTAATACAAAAAAAATGATAGCATGATATAATTCACATACATGATGATTGGCTAAACAACATGGCACCAGCGGAGCTACGTGCAGGCAAAAGCCTGCCGTGGCCCGCCCTGCCCAAAAGCCAAAAGGTAAATTACTATGCCCGGTGAGTGTGAGGCGTCATGAATCAGCAGCCTGAACGCGAATGAGAGGCTGACTTTTCCTCATGAATATGCAGGAGGGACTTGTTACCGTTACAGCCTAGTCTGGTTTACAGTGAGCATAGATTAATATACCTAGTAGCATCCAAGTAGTATGGCTTAAGTTGTGATTTTTTTGTGTTCTCTTTTACGTTGGCCCGCCCAACTATTTGGTTGTAGCTCCGCCACTGCAGCATGGCATTGCATAATTCACATATATAATGCCTTTGCAACAAGATAGCATTGTATAATTCACATATATAATGTCTTGCAACAAGATGG
>NW_021229001.1:0-2644 GCF_002162155.2 Triticum dicoccoides | reverse complement strand
GACGCAGTCGTCAAGCTCCTCAACAGCCCTAGCCGCATCCTTCAAAATTTCCTCCTCCTTTATCCGAGCAAGGGATGACGCTCTAGTGATGCTGGACGGTGATTGCGACTGCACGGATGCTTGAATATCCATGCGCAAGCCCTCGACGTACTGGTGGACAAAGCACTTGATGCTTATGGTGGAGTTGAGATCCAGCACACGATGTACTCGTTCCCAGAATGTCGTCGTGTACTCGGCCACGGTTGCGGTCTGCTTGAGCTCCAGCAGCGAGCACAAGTGCAGGTTATACTCCGGCGACATGTCCTGGATGTCGAGGAGGCAGGCATGCTCGTAGACACACCGGCCATGCAAGGCAAGAGCCCGCGCCGCCCCGATTCTTGATCGAAGCTGAACCACTGCCTCCACATGGTGGATTTTCTGGAACACGGAGACCTTCACCACACCATAAGCAACAAACACCTGCTGTAGTGTCTCCTCAGTGATCGGGTAGTACACATGGTGCACGGTGATGCGGAGAACGCCGCCGGTGAACACCTCTAGTTGGCTCGACATTTCGTCGAACATATGGTAGGCAGGAAGTGGGTGGTGATTTTTTTGTTGGCTCTGAATACCAAATTGTCACGTCGCAACCTATGATTGGGTTGAGAGCATGATGGTCCACTCGGATACAACAGCAAATGGGTGAGAAATCAGAGGAATGGGAGTATGGGATGGGGATCAGCAAAGCATGAGATGAGGAAGGAGACGAACTGAAGGAAGGAGAAGGCTACTGCCTTGTTTCATTTTCTGATCGATGCCTCCCTCAGGATTACAATCCCTGTACATATACCACTACTCCTACCGAATCCACACAATGATGGTCCACGGCCCATCAAAGCCCAGGTAAAAAACCCCCTGGTGGCAGCCCATAGGTAGGGTGTTACAGCGGGTCTCCATCCCGATCCACTTGGGCTACGCGAGTCCTGGATGAGAACTAGAAAGGAAGTCTACGATTTGGCGGAGAGAAAGTCACGGGTCGGGATGTGCAGAATCAAATCAGAGGGAAATCAAGGACCCCCAACGGAGTCGTGCCTAGAAAGACTAGGAAGCAGAATCAGAAAGATGAGGAAAGATTTGTGCCAGCGATCTTTGGTAATGGATCGGCTGCTGAAGCAGGACCTCCCAGCGGTCAAAGAGAGGGAGGATCCACCGGATCGGGGAAGATGAATGGATCAGCATGGAATGATAAACCAGATCATGAGCGCAGGAAAGAATCCCCAGTCTCCATATCCAGTTGCTGATGGTGTTCGTATGGAGTGCGCCACCGACCCTTTAAATTCAGTCTTTGGTCATATTCTTCAAGGACAGATCTCGCACCCCCACCTTTGCACACTACCCCTCTTGATGGTGAACCAAGGCGAGAGGAAGGACAAGGCTGCGATGAGCAAGCTCGAGGACGTGTGCTCGTGCGACCGAGCCGAGGGCACCAACCACAGGCTGCTGAGGGGTAGCTCGTCCAGATCCAATGGGCGGGCGACCATGGACGCGCAGGCTTCTGACGTCGCACTACTAGACCTCTCTCTCGAGAGGGCGGCCATGCGCAATCGGTGTCTTGTCGTTGGCCAATTCTTCTTGATGTAGGCTTTCAGTGCCATGGGCCTATTCAGGGAGCTGAAGGACATGTGGGGCTTACGTTGTAAGCTACACTACACGCAGCTGAAGAACAACAAGTACCTCCTGGAGTTCGAGAAGGAGGGAAACCTTCACTTCATCATCAACAATGGGCCATGGACACACCGCGGCGATGCCTTCCTGATCATTCCAGTGGACGGTACGAGGGCGTCAGGCAATGTGGAGATTGCCCACATGCCGATCTGGGTGCAAATCTTCGATGTTCCCCCACTGTTTCTGTCCAGGGATGTTGTGGAGCAGCTTGGCTCTCTACTCGGGAAGGTTATCGAGGTGGATGCGCATAGGAATGGTAGAATCCGCGATGAGTTCATAAGGATTAGAGTTAAGCATAATGTAGATGAACCCCTCTCGAGGAACATTAAAACTAGAGAACTAGGAGTGGTAGGAGAGGAAGAGAATGAGCTGCATATCCTAGAGGTAAAGTACGAGAGAGCTCCACGCTTTTGTGCGTATTGTGGATGTATTGGACATGGCCAACGCGACTGTAAGCTGTCGGAGGACCTCCAGACGATGAGGTTCACGGCAGTAATGCGCGCCTCTCCATTCAAAAAGAGTAATAGTGTCAGTGGGGTCATCATGCCTAATACAGGCGGGGCTCGACACTTCCTTAACTTCGGCCCAGAAAGCGACGACGGGGCAAGCAGGGCTCCAAAGAAGATGGCCATGGTGCTGAACAACAACATCTCTGATGAGATACTTGCTGACCCAGTTGTGCAGGCGGCCATTGTCACGGTTAGCACAATCAAGGTCGGTGAGGTCATGCCGAAAGGGTGTGTTGGCAGGGAGGACAAGATGATAGAAACTTCTCATGGGGGTTCGGGCCTCTCCAAGGGCGCTGACATGGTTGCTGCTTTGCCTCAGTCCCCCTGTGAGAAGGGCTTGGCGAACAGTCGCCCTGAAGGTTCTGAATGTCCCATCTATCCATCGGGCTTTGGTCCGTTCCCACGCGTCGGCGGAATAGTCGACCTAGTGG
>NW_021229000.1:0-1186 GCF_002162155.2 Triticum dicoccoides | reverse complement strand
GCGTCAGCACTACGTCAGCATGACGTAAGCGAGTCAACGGGCAGCCCAGGTCAAACTGACCAGTGGGTCCTCCGTGTCAGTGACTAACCTAACTAACTGGGTTAGTTAGCGTTTTAATTTAAACTAACCTAGATTAATTAGGCGGGCTGGTCCCGCATGTCAGTGACACAGGGGGAGGTCAAACCCCGGTCAAATGGCCCAAACAGGCCGGCGGCTCAACGCCGGCGGCAACAGGCACGGCGGAGGGCTTCGGGAACGCTCCTCCGGCGACCATTCGGGCGGCGGAGAGGCTCTACGGGTAGCTGGGAGGGCGCCGCGTCTTCCTGTGGAGTCGGTTGGGGTCGGGGCGGCCGGAATCGGCGCCGGCGTCGACCTAGGTGGCCGCCGGAGTTCGGCCAAGGTCGAACGCGGCGCTGCGGTGCACTAGAGGGGAAACGGAAAGGCTCTGGGGGCTCATGGGAGGGCGGCGAACTCGGTAACGTGCTCGGGCGCTAGCTGGGGTGACCCTGGCCACGGCAGCGCCATGACCGGTGGCGAGGAGCAATCGGCTCCGGTGAGAAGGCGGCTGGAGTGCGGGAACAAGCGCGGGGAGAATGGGAAATGGAAGAGGAGCTCACAGCGAGGTCGATGAGCAGCTCGGTGGTCTCGGGGAGGCGGCGGAGGTGGCGAATTGACCGCGGCGAACTTCGGTGGCCGGCGACGGAAACGGCGATGGTGGCGGCGTTGCAGCACGTCCGGGAGGTCCGTAGCTCAACGAGGAGGTGGAGGGGGTTGTGGCGGAGCTCGGAAGCGGGTCGGGGAGGCGAGGGGAGGCCAGTGGCTACGGTGATGCCCGTCGGCGGCGGCGGTGGTTCTCGGGTGAGAGGGAGAGAGAGCAGGGGGAGAAGAGGAGGGCGAGGGAGAGTGAGAGCGGTGCGGGGCAGCTGCGTGGCTTCGTCCGGGGCATCGAGGGAGCCCGGGGGAAGCAGGAGGTGGCCAGCAGGGGGGGAGGTGGCGCGCGCGCGTGCCGGCGAGCGTCGGGCACACGCCCTCGTCCTTCTGTCCGAGGAGGAAGACGACAGGGAAGGCGCGGGTGGGCTGGGCCGGCCAGGGGGGGAAGCTGGGCCGGCTGGTGGCTGCACGGGTGAGGCCAGGTAGTCTCTGTTCTTTTTCTTTTATTTCTATTTTAGTTACTGTTTTCTATTTT
>NW_021228999.1:0-564 GCF_002162155.2 Triticum dicoccoides | reverse complement strand
AATCTAGAGCGACTCGTGAGGAGATCTGGCAAGCTGCGGAGATTGCGGCTGGTAAGCCCTTTTTATTATAGACTAAGTTCGGCGATCCGAATTATGCTCGGCTTAACCAAGTGTGGAGTTCTCCAGACGTGTTTTTGGACTTGCCGAAGAGTTCATCTGATGCGGCACAGTTTTACCAAGCGCAAGAGGGATATGCAACGGAGAAGCTTTTCTGGTCACAGTTCGGTGCATCAAAACGCCCTCTGCTACTGAATGAACAGATGTCCCAATGGGCCGAGCTTCACAGGATGTCTGGTGTTGCCATGAAGAACGTCATACTTCAGCGGTGGCCGACTGAGCCGATTCCAAATAGCTATTTCGGCTTGGTGCGGCGGCTTGCTGATGCGGTGCCACGTATCGATGCCGTGAAGCGGTCGGTGTGCATTGAAGGTGCACAGATGGCCTTTGTCCGAGTCAAGACGTACTGGGGGAAGATGAAGGCCGTCGATGTTGCAGCATAGGGTCCACCCAAGGGCAAGGACCATCACGCACCAGAGCATTACTTTGAGGACATCTTAGAGGCTG
>NW_021228998.1:0-576 GCF_002162155.2 Triticum dicoccoides | reverse complement strand
AACAAAATCGAATGTGGATGGAAGAAAAAAAGAATTTTTTTTGTAGCAAAATGCAAGTGTATTTTCTCATCATAAATCAACTGACTTTAACGTGACTTACTTTCCAACTTGGTAGTATCATTACATGCAGGAAAAGAGATATATAGAGTAAAATCTAAGTGGGCTGTGGCAGAGATAGAGTAAAATGCAAGTGTATTTTCTCATCAAACCTGGCTTGAACCTGGCAACTTGGTAATATCATTAAATGTTTGTTTGTGTTCCCATCAAACCTGGCTTGAACCTTTGCTAAGACCTGCATCAGTATATAAGGCACATACTTGTTAGCATTGACGACTCATGTCGTTCTATGCAATCACTAGAAAATGGTCAATCCGCACTAAAAATTGTCTACAACAAAGGGTTTGGCCATTAGTGCAAAAAAGAAATATTTTTTTAAATGAGAAGGGTTACCCCCCTGCCCCAACTTTTATTAAAAAGCCAAGGCAAAAAAAGAACTTGAGATGTGTTATGTCTGTCTCAGTCCTCTGGTTAGTTAGCAGAATTCACGAGAGATTAACCAAGCGATGAGAATCTAAG
>NW_021228997.1:0-420 GCF_002162155.2 Triticum dicoccoides | reverse complement strand
CCATTCAAAGCCACATCATCAATTTTCAACCCTTTCTGACTTCATTTGTTATATTTCATGCATTTACTGATTATTTTGAGCTATAAGACCATGAAAATGAAAAGCATTTGAAATGAACTATGAAAAGGTTGAAAGTTGGCATGGTATCACCATTTCACCCACATAGCATGTGCAAGAAAGTAGAGAGGGTTACGGCAAAAATTGGATGCACTTCGTGTACAAAACGGACAATCTCTTTCGAAGTATCAGGGTTTCATACGGAAACTCGTCTGTTACAAAGGGATTGCATTTTTTTGAATTGATTTGAAATCCATGGTTTTTCTGTGTTCAAAATGGACCATTCAAAGCCACATCATCAATTTTCAACCCTTTCTGACTTCTTTTGTTATTTTTCATGCATTTACTGATTATTTTGAGCTA
>NW_021228996.1:0-2471 GCF_002162155.2 Triticum dicoccoides | reverse complement strand
CCCCCCCCTTCCCGAGAGAACAACATGTGCAGCCCAAAGCAAGTAACACCGCCAACCTCCTCTATAATACGATACTCAATCACCTCCCTCTTCCACCTCGGTGGCCCATCCGCCTTCGCCCTGGCCACGAAAAGTGCTGGCGCAAACCAGGAACCACAAGCACAAGACATAACGCAACACGAGCACGAACTCGGAGCAATGGCGAGGAACGCCCCAGCCGCGAACCGGCCTGTATCTTGGCAACATTTATTCACTGGGTTTGGCACAACACAACGACTGCATTGCTTGGCCTTTATACACGAGGTGACGCAGCGGCCACGCATGCATGACCCCCACGCCCGCACTCAGCATAATGTACGCGCCCGCACGCGCTCATCCGGCGACCATGCCAAGCCATCTAACTACCAAGGCATGCACTAACAACCCACTAGCCAACTATGCATGCATGGCCACCCTTGTAGCTAACCACCTAGCCAAACACACGCGCACGCTCGCTACGGCGCCTACCACGACCAGCATGCATGCGCACACTGATCACCGTGGCCTCCGTGTCTTATTCCTAACAAAAAGGGTGGGGCGGGAAGGGAAGAGGGAATCACAGGGGACGGAGGGGGTGAGAACGGGACATTGGAGCCGGCAGGCGGCACAGACATGAGAAGATAACACGAGAGAGAGAAATCAAGAGATTTTTTTTTCCAGGCGAGAGAAATCAGGAGATGGTTATATCGCTTGTTCGACTGAGTAGTGACGACCCAGAATTGCGACCCAACCTACTCTTGACTCGTCCCACACACTATCAGATGGGCCAATGCGCCGCTTGCCAGCCACGATTCACTAGGAGCTCTGATTTCCTGTGTGAGCTTAATAACTCCAGAGATATTGGCCATTTATCAAATGCATATGTAGATGACCGCAAACCATGCCGTCAAGTCTTGTAGTATGTTGCCTGTTGATACTCCGAGTTCGAGGAGGAAGGGGAGCACGGATTGGACGTGAGTTTGTGAAGACAAACTGACTGCAAGGCGTATGCCTGTTGATACTCCGAGAGAATTGATGCTACATAGGGCTGCAAATGATCGAGTTCAAGCAAGTTGGACTGGCCTCATCTAAACTTAAACTATAATTGAGTGGAAAGTGGCGTGTGCTCATCTCGTAACAATCTCGAGTCAACGTCAACCTAGTTTTGATCTAAATAACATGATTATTTTAATAATCTAAAGCAATTTTTTGCACAAGATAGACCCGAACAAAACATAAGAAACCATTATAAAATATTATTCCAATCAAAGCGATGATAATATAAGAAAGTTCAAAGTAGTTTAATTTATTCTATCTCAACTGAAGAACAGTACATCGACACCTTCCTGCCGCTGATTCTATAAGCTCCTAGCTAGGTTTAAACAACTTGCCTCATCGAGACTGCGACCCAGGGGCAGCAATGAGCTAAACTTACAACTTACCGCCGGTGGTTGTAGGAGAAAGAAGACTTTGAAAATTATAAGGACTTGGATGTAATTATATTTTTCTATAAGGTTGTGTTTTAAAGGAATTGTGATACTTAATACTCCCTCCTTTTCTTTTTAGTTTGCATACAAGATTTGGTCAAAGTCAAATGTTGTAAAATTTGACTAGCTTTGTAGGAAAAGATATCAACATCCACCCTATGAAATCAATAATATTAGATGCATATAACTTTAGTATTGGAGATGTTAATACTTTTTGCTATAAAGTTTGTCAAACTTTACAAAGTTTGACTTTGACCAAATTTTATATGCGGACTAAAAAGAAACGGATGGAGTATATGACCTTAAATCTTGTTGCAACTAGTACTTAATAGCAAGACATCATGGATGAACCAGTAACAGAAGAAAACCAAGATGCTACTGCTCTCCAAATTTGGCCTAAATAATAGTAGGATATTAACACACGACGAGCACGTATTGTATTGAGGCATAAATTTTCTCCGCATTTAATTAAGATTTCATGTTTTCTAGTATATAAAAAGGTGAAAAATTATAAACAACATATATTGTAACAAATTATCCTATTTTTAAAATATATATAAGGTTTATTTAATATTATTTTATTATATCAAACTAAAACAAGCGAGCCAGTGTTGACTCAAGATCATTGTGTTTCTCGATCAAGCTACATAATGTGCTCATACTCAAAACATTTCTTTCGAATCGATCTTGAGTTGATCCAAAATATGAGTCAATGTCAAGTGCCTAACGAGCCTGGTGTTTTTGCAGCCCTGGTGCTACATGCCTCCCTTAAGTGGTGCAGTAAGGAAATAAGATAGTCTTCTCTTGGATACAAAAGATCATTGTGGCCAAGTAATGGTTTCTTCGCTGAGAGGTGCTAAGCATGCTATGGTGAGAGGCTGCATGTCCAGAGCAATAAATTAGTGGGGTCATCATTTCAGTTATTATATTATGTTGGGTGCCCTAAAATACTGGTAAAGAAATTTT
>NW_021228995.1:0-1305 GCF_002162155.2 Triticum dicoccoides | reverse complement strand
CCACGCGCATCATCACCTCGTCCTTAGCTAATCTTCGCTTAATCCGTAGTCCCTGTTTCGAGTTGCAAATGTTAGCAACAGAACCAGTATCAAATACCCAGGTGCTACTGCGAGCATTAGTAAGGTACACATCAATAACATGTATATCACATATACCTTTGTTCACTTTGCCATCCTTCTTATCCGCCAAATACTTGGGGCAGTTCCGCTTCCAGTGTCCAGTCTGTTTGCAGTAGAAGCACTCAGTTTCAGGCTTAGGTCCAGACTTGGGTTTCTTCACTTGAGCAGCAACTTGTTTGCCGTTCCTTTTGAAGTTCCCCTTCTTCTTCCCTTTGCCCCTTTTCTTGAAACCAGTGGTCTTGTTGACCATCAACACTTGATGCTCCTTTTTGATTTCTACCTCCGCGGCTTTCAGCATCGTGATGAGCTCGGGAATTGTCTTGTTCATCCCTTGCATATTATAGTTCATCACAAAGCTCTTGTAGCTTGGTGGCAGTGATTGGAGAATTCTGTCAATGACGCTATCATCCGGAAGATTAACTCCCAGTTGAATCAAGTGATTATTATACCCAGACATTTTGAGTATATGCTCACTGACAGAACTGTTCTCCTCCATCTTGCAGCTGTAGAACTTATTGGAGACTTCATATCTCTCAATCCGGGCATTTGCTTGAAATATTAACTTCAACTCCTGGAACATCTCATATGCCCCATGACGTTCAAAACATCGTTGAAGACCCGGTTCTAAGCCGTAAAGCATGGCACACTGAACTATAGAGTAGTCATCAGCTTTGCTCTGCCAGACGTTCTTAATGTCGTCGGTTGCATCAGCAGCAGGCCTGGCACCTAGCGGTGCTTCCAGGACGTAACTCTTCTGTGCAGCAATGAGGATAATCCTCAGGTTACGGACCCAGTCCGTGTAATTGCTACCATCATCTTTCAACTTTGCTTTCTCAAGGAACGCATTAAAATTCAACGGAACAACAGCACGAGCCATCTATCTACAAACAAACATAGACAAGCAAAATACTATCAGGTACTAAGTTCATGATAAATTTAAGTTCAATTAATCATATTACTAAAGAACTCCCACTTAGACAGACATCTCTCTAGTCATCTAAGTGATTACGTGATCCAAATCAACTAAACCATGTCCGATCATCACGTGAGATGGAGTAGTTTCAATGGTGAACATCTCTATGTTGATCATATCTACTATATGATTCACGCTCGACCTTTCGGTCCCCGTGTTCCAAGGCCATATCTGTATATGCTAGGCTCGTCAAGTATAACCTGAGTATTCCG
>NW_021228994.1:0-1350 GCF_002162155.2 Triticum dicoccoides | reverse complement strand
TGCCAACCCAACAGACACTTTCGGAGATACCTGTAGTGCACCTTTATAGCCACCCAGTTACGTTGTGACGTTTGGTACACCCAAAGCATTCCTACGGTATCCGGGAGTTGCACAATCTCATGGTCTAAGGAAATGATACTTGACATTAGAAAAGCTTTAGCATACGAACTACGATCTTTGTGCTAGGCTTAGGATTGGGTCTTGTCCATCACATCATTCTCCTAATGATGTGATCCCGTTATCAACGACATCCAATGTCCATGGTCAGGAAACCGTAACCATCTATTGATCAACGAGCTAGTCAACTAGAGGCTTACTAGGGACATGGTGTTGTCTATGTATCCACACATGTATCTGAGTTTCCTATCAATACAATTATAGCATGGATAATAAACGATTATCATGAACAAGGAAATATAATAATAACTAATTTATTATTGCCTCTAGGGCATATTTCCAACACGCTTTCCCGCTACCACCATTTGACATTTGTCATTTGAGATTTTGAGTTCACGGTTTTTCCGTTTCCTAAGGTGTTTCGGCTACTTAGGGACGAGTCTCCATCTTCTTGGTATCTACATCAAGAACACCGCCACTCATCATCGCAAAGGACGGTAACCTCGATGACACAATTGTATATTCCTTGCAATTGCATTGTTAACCCCTAGCCCATTTTGCGTAACTTGCCTATCGAGACTAGCCATATGAATATTGCCGGCAACGTTACTTGTGCAAATTAGTGATCATACTTCCCATACCATACATACCATATCATCGTGGCGCATATATATTGGTATCATATCTTGTGTCACAAGTTTGTTCCCGCATATACACAATTGCTATCTTGGTTTGTGCATTGTGCAAAAGTGGCCATAGAGAAAAAAAAGAAATAAAGCTTTTAAGCAAAAGAAAGAGAGCAAAGAAGCTTGTAAGCAAGTGCCATAGCATCATACCACATTGCACATAAGATTGTCATATCCGATCATCTTGGATCATCTTGAGAGAAACACCGGGAACCATACATACATAGCATACTTGTGATAGAAAGTTTATCCATTTTGCATCTTATAGGTTGTGCACAAGTGTCGTATCCGCCTATTGAGCAATCATGCTAGCGTCTCTCTTGAGTTGTGCAACACGAGCATTTTCCATGGATTCCACATTTCATGCTCATTCCTTGGTTGCACAACCCCATTTATCTATCCGTGTGTGTGTTTCCATGTGCCACATATTGCTATTGGTCCATTTGTTTCACTTGCGAATTTGTGAATCTCTTTCAACATTATTGACTCTTGCTAACATTTTGCATTAAATTTTTGTGCCACTATCCTCACCGAGCTCCACCAAAAG
>NW_021228993.1:0-402 GCF_002162155.2 Triticum dicoccoides | reverse complement strand
GTTCATATATACATAAGTTGTGAGAATTGGCTTGTTTGTGCATCATGTAGGAACTGGAGAAGTGCACTAGCCTAAATAACATGTCAGGAATATGTACGCATATCCTGAGTGATGTATTGTATAATTACCGCCTGCATGTAAGATATGTAATGAGCAGTCCTTCTCCGTGCGCAATCGATTCTTCTTTTTAAAAATCCTGGAACATTTAAATTTTTTTCCAGTATTTATGCATTTATTGAAATTTTGCGACTCTTTTCCCTTTCTTATGAGTTTTACAAAATATATCCCCAGAGTGAAAAATGTCTCGTTCTTGGACGCGCTCCATGCCAACTCCGTCAGAGGAAAATTATGGCACACAACCAAGCAACAATTTCACACAGGGGCAGTCAAGTCAACAGGACA
>NW_021228992.1:0-955 GCF_002162155.2 Triticum dicoccoides | reverse complement strand
AACTAGTAAAATAAAAGAGGCTTGGAAAGCCTAGCTATACTACGTGGTCCTTCACAAGCTCAGGGTCACCACCTGGGTCTTTAGCCTACTCGTTGATGTCAACGTCTACATAGAACCCATCAGAAGGGGTTGCAGCGTCTTCTGTAAAAATGTAGATTATAGCAACATGAGTACAAAGGTACTCAGCAAGACTTACATCAGATCCTACATACATGCATAGTATCAAGAAGGGTTGGTGGAGTTATTGCAGCAAGCCAGCTTTGACTCTTGGCTAGGCTAACCTACGATACTCCAACTTGAAATGGTTTTGCGCACACGAGTCCACTACTCACCACTTCAATACACTACCGAGGATCCGCCTCCGTCTTCCTACGGAAGAGCCATCCTCGGCACTCACACTTATCTTGAGGCTTTTAACAGTTTCCATTTACTTTTCTATGAACTGTATAGGCAACCAAGTAGTCCTTTACCGCGGACGCGGCTATTTGAATAGATCATGTTAACCCTGCAGGGGTGTACTTCTTCATACACGCTCTCACCACTTACCGTCGTTTACACGACATGTACTCGGCAACCTTCAAGCGGAAGCCCAACGTGGGTGTCGGCCACGACCTACCTAATCACCTAAGCCTCCAGTCCAGGTTTATCGCCTATTCAGGTTCCATCCGCAGGGAGTCCGGCCGAGGTTTCCCATACGGCCCCGAACGATGTGAACAGGGTTCCCGAGATACCTAACGGGTATTCGGTACACCCGGCCACGTACCTACCGCATCACAGCCCACCCCTACGGTCAGCGCTGTCCACGGCCTCCAGTAGGCTACAAACACCAGAAACTACTTGCAACTCCTGGACGGAGAACTAGGGTGAATAAGAAGCCGAGAGGGTCCATTGGTTTCGGGCCCAATGCATGGTAGTAGCTGATTCTTAAATCACACATACAGATCTCAGTGCTTAA
>NW_021228991.1:0-1191 GCF_002162155.2 Triticum dicoccoides | reverse complement strand
CAAGTTCAAGGGGTTGACTACGATGAGTCTTTCTCACCCGTAGCGATGCTTAAGTTTGTCCGAATCATGTTAGCAATTGCCGCATTTTATGATTATGAAATTTGGCAAATGGATGTCAAAACTGCATTCCTGAATGGATTTCCGGAAGAAGAGTTGTATATGATGCAACCAGAAGGTTTTATCGATTCAAAGGGAGCTAACAAAGTGTGCAAGCTCCAGCGATCCATTTATGGACTGGTGCAAGCCTCTCGGAGTTGGAATAAACGTTTTGATAGTGTGATCAAAGCATATGGTTTTATACAGACTTTTGGAGAAGCCTGTATTTACAAGAAAGTGAGTGGGAGCTCTGTAGCATTTCTAATATTATATGTGGATGACATATTGCTGATTGGAAATGATATAGAATTTTTGGATAGCATAAAAGGATATTTGAACAAGAGTTTTTCAATGAAAGACCTCGATGAAGCTACTTATATATTGGGCATCATGATCTATAGAGTTAGATCAAGACACTTAATTGGAATTTCACAAAGCACATACCTTGACAAAGTTTTGAAGAAGTTCAAAATGGATCAAGCAAAGAAAGGGTTCTTGCCTGTGTTACAAGGTTTATAGTTGAGTCAGACTCAATGCCTGACCACTGCAGAAGATAGAGAGAAAATGAAAGATGTTCCCTATGCTTCAGCCATAGGCTCTATCATGTATGCAATGCTGTGTACCCAACCTGATGCGTGCCTTGCTATTAGTTTAGCAGGGAGGTACCAAAGTAATCCAGGAGTGGATCACTTGACAGCGGTCAAGAACATCCTGAAATACCTGAAAAGGACTAAGGATATGTTTCTCGTTTATGGAGGTGACAAAGAGCTCGTCGTAAATGGTTACGTCGATGCAAGCTTTGACACTGATCCGGACGATTCAAAATCACAAACCGGATACGTGTTTATATTGAACGGTGGAGCTGTCAGTTGGTGCAGTCCTAAACAAAGCGTCGTGGCGGGATCTACGTGTGAAGTGGAGTACACAGCTGCTTCGGAAGCAGCAAATGAAGGAGTCTGGATGAAGGAGTTCATATCTGATCTAGGTGTCATACCTAGTGCATCGGGTCCAATGAAAATCTTTTGTGACAATACTGGTGCAATTGCCTTGGCAAAGGAATCCAGATTTCACAAGAGAACCAAGCACATCAAGAGA
>NW_021228990.1:0-2305 GCF_002162155.2 Triticum dicoccoides | reverse complement strand
GGGTATCCTATGAAGACGCATTTTTCCGATTTGGGTTCGAGCTTTTCAGGTTAAAGTTTCTTGACATAAGCATCGCATCCCCAAACTTTTAGAAACGACAGCTTAGGTTTCTTCCCAAACCATAATTCATACGGTGTCGTCTCAACGGATTTCGACGGAGCCCTATTTAAAGTGAATGCGGCAGTCTCTAAAGCATAGCCCCAAAAAGAAAGCGGTAAATCGGTAAGAGACATCATAGATCGGACCATATCTAACAGAGTGCGATTACGACGTTCGGACACACCATTACGCTGAGGTGTTCCAGGCGGCGTGAGTTGTGAAACTATTCCACATTTTCTTAAGTGTGCCCCAAACTCGTGACTCAAGTATTCTCCTCCATGATCTAATCGTAGAAACTTGATTTTCCTGTCACGTTGATTTTCAACCTCACTCTGAAATTCCTTGAACTTTTCAAAGGTTTCAGACTTGTGTTTCATTAAGTAGATATACCCATACCTACTTAAATCATCAGTGAGGGTGCGAACATAACGATAGCCACCGCGAGCCTCAACACTCATTGGACCGCACACATCAGTATGTATGATTTCCAATAAGTCGGTTGCTCGCTCCATTGTTCCTGAGAACGGAGTCTTGGTCATTTTACCCATAAGGCATGGTTCGCATGTGTCAAATGATTCATAATCAAGAGACTCTAAAAGTCCATTAGCATGGAGCTTCTTCATGCGTTTGACACCTATGTGACCAAGGCGGCAGTGCCACAGGTATGTGGGACTATCATTATCAACCTTACTTCTTTTGGCACTCACAATATGAACATGTGTAGCATCACGTTCGAGATTCATAAAGAATAAACCATTCACCATAGGAGCATGACCATAAAACATATCTCTCGTAAAAATGGAACAACCATTATTATCAGATTTAAAAGAGTAGCCATCTCGAATTAAACGAGATCCTGATACAATGTTCATGTTCAAAACTGGCACTAAATAACAATTATTAAGGTTTAAAACTAATCCCGAAGGGCGATGCAGAGGTAGCGTGCCGACGGCGATCACATTGACCTTGGAACCATTCCCGACGCGCATCGTCACCTCGTCCTTTGCCAGTTTCCGCTTATTCCGCAGCCCCTGCTTTGAGTTACAAATGTGAGCAACTGCACCGGTATCAAATACCCAGGAGCTACTACGGGCACTAGTAAGGTACACATCAATTACATGTATATCACATATACCTTTTGTTTTGCCGGCCTTCTTATCCGCTAAGTACTTAGGGCAGTTCCGCTTCCAGTGACCGCTTCCCTTGCAATAAAAGCACTCAGTCTCGGGCTTGGGTCCATTCTTTGGCTTCTTCCCGACAGCTTGCTTGCCGGGCGCGGCAACCTCCTTGCTGTCCTTCTTGAAGTTCTTTTTACCCTTTCCTTTCTTGAACTTAGTGGTTTTATTGACCATCAACACTTGATGTTCCTTTCTGACTTCTACCTCTGCTGATTTCAGCATAGCAAATACTTCAGGAATGGTCTTTTCCATCCCCTGCATATTGAAGTTCATCACAAAGTTCTTGTAGCTTGGTGGAAGCGACTGGAGGATTCTGTCAATGACCGCATCATCCGGGAGATTAACTCCCACCTGAGTCAAGCGGTTATGCAACCCAGACATAGTGAGTATGTGCTCACTGACAGAACTGTTTTCCTCCATCTTACAGCTGAAGAATTTGTCGGAGACTTCATATCTCTCGACCCGTGCATGAGCTTGGAAAACCATTTTCAGCTCTTCGAACATCTCATATGCTCCATGTCTCTCAAAACGCTTTTGGAGCCCCGGCTCTAGGTTGTAAAGCATGCCGCACTAAACGAGGGAGTAGTCATCGAAACGTGCCTGCCAAGCGTTCATAACATCTTGTTCTGCAGGGAGAACGGGTGCGTCACCAAGCGGTGCTTGTAGGACATAATCTTTCTTGGCAGCTATGAGGATGATCCTCAGGTTCCGGACCCAGTCCGTATAGTTGCTGCCATCGTCTTTCAGCTTGGTTTTCTCTAGGAACGCGTTGAAGTTGAGGACTACGTTGGCCATTTAATCTACAAGACATATTGTAAAATATTTAGACTAAGTTCATGATAATTAAGTTCAACTAATCAAATTATTAATGAACTCCCACTTAGATTAGACATCCCTCTAGTCATCTAAGTATTACATGATCCGAGTTAAACTAGACCGTGTCCGATCATCACGTGAGACGGACTAGTCAACATCGGTGAACATCTTCATGTTGATCGTATCTTCTATACGACTCATGCTCGACCTTT
>NW_021228989.1:0-948 GCF_002162155.2 Triticum dicoccoides | reverse complement strand
TCATCTTAATTAACTTTTGATATTAATCAGTGACCTACTTTTTGTTGCTAGCTAGACTTTCGCACCGTGACTAGCTAGCTATGCTTGTAGTATCTTCCACGTACATGACACATGTCTAATGGAAATTTAAGCATAGTGCTTGTCTATTTGGTATTGTGCTGTTTTTCATTTGTATTATTAAACTTACTTTTTTGGGTTTATTTGTTTGATTATTTAGAAGGACCTGGCTATATTGATCGATTACTGTATCAGTGCATAGTTTCTTATATCTGGCAACTTAGAACATGTCTGCACAATACTATTATATGGAAGGTCACACATCAAGTGTGTTTATGTTCAAAGGAGATTCCTATGTACAGATGTACACCTAATTGAGTAAATATTTCATTTTCCTATGCAGTAGTTGATCTCTATTTTCTCACATTCCTGAACATATGGATTACATATGTTAATTGATGATTGGAGAAAAAAAGAAAGATAAAGATAGTTTTTACTTTTATCCTCAAGAAAGGTGAACATCCAATGGATACTTAGAATTCTGGAGTGCATGTTCTGTTTCAAGTTTGACTAACTATGTTCACGATAATCTGATACAATCAGTGAGTGGCGATAGGTCCATAAAAAATTATATGCGTGCAAAGCTGGCTGCAGTGATCTATATTATAGATAATTCGATATCTACTCTCTGAAAAAGATGTCAATGGAGTATATCATTGAAGACAATCAGATTTGGTTATGATAATTTGATGCAACATTTGCATAATGGCATCCTATTATCACCTAATAATTTCTATACAAGTTTAGCATTTTTCAAATGCATGATTAAAATTTTTCAAGATGAACATTATACAAACTTTTTTTGAAAATGTCTCGAACACAATTTTGAAACTTGTGAACTTTGTTTAAATGTAATATTCATTTTTTAATGCAAGGAATCACTTTTTTTCA
>NW_021228988.1:0-788 GCF_002162155.2 Triticum dicoccoides | reverse complement strand
TCTGTTTCCCTCTCGCGCACACCACCGAGCGGAGCTCGCCGCCATCGTCGCCGTACCCATGGCCACCGGCCACCCCTAGCCTCACCGACGCCCCAGGAAGCTCCGCGGGTCCTCCCTCTACCTCCTCAACGAGCCACGAGGCCCCGGACGTGCCGCATCACCGCCATCGACGTCGTCTTCTACCTCGGACCCGCCGGCCATCTTCGTCAAATTCGTCGGCTCCGGTGCCTCCCCGAGCTCGCCGAGGCCACCACTGCACCCGCTGTGAGCTCCTGTGCTGTTTCCCCCTCTCCGTTCTCTCGTTTGCACACCGCAGCTGCCACTTTGCCGACGACCGGAGCTCGCTGCCGCCGGCCATGCTGCCGTCGCGGCCATGGCCTGTTTCGGTCGCGTCCGAGCACGGCTTTGAGCTCGTGGGGCTCACAGGAAGCCCATGCGCAGCTCAGCTTGCCCAAAACCCCACCAGGGCCTCGCGCCCGTTACCACCCGAACTCCGGCGCCGCCGCGAGCCCCATTCCGACGAGCCCCGGCGTTCCTGCAGCCTCCCACCTACCCCATCAGATGCGGGAGAGCCCGGGCTACGCCCCGGTGCCCCCAGCCGCCGCCTCCGTCGCCTTTAGCGCAAGTCCGGCGCGTTGCCGCCGCCATTTTGGTCGCCGCCGGCGTAAGTCCGGCGATGATGACGTGGGCATCATTAGCGGCTAACCCCCCCCCCACACTAATCAACCCCCTAGGCCACTGACAGTGGGCCCCACCCCTGGTCAAACCCCAGTCAGCGCTGGGTTTGA
>NW_021228987.1:0-4316 GCF_002162155.2 Triticum dicoccoides | reverse complement strand
AGCCTCCTCCTCGGTTATAATAAGGAACCGGGGGATGTATATCAACAAGAGACAGTAAAAAAGGTTTACGCAGGGTCTTAATCTGAAAAGAATCCTTGCAACGGGTCCCTACTGCACGTCTGCGCCCGTGTCTCCGTTGTGCCGTATCCTCGGCGGGTGTAGCACGTTGTTCATCTGTAAAAGAGAGGAACTTACTTTAAAAGAAAAAAGGATCGTGCGAAAGATGTACTTAATATTAAATAAACAGAGTATGGTTCGAAGAAGTTTATAAAGTTGAGCTTTATTGTCTCTTGTTATACATGCATGCAGCCCCTCGTATGGGGGTGTGCCGCTAGTAGGCGCCGGACTCGTCTAGCCGTGTCCGGGGTTTGAATGACCAATTCAGGTTCTTTGCCTAGCAGAGCCGGATAGCTGTGGGGCTGTCAAGGCAGTCTCCCGTTCTTCTGTGCTTGAGTAACACTTAATACTTCCTTTTAACGAGATGATGCCGCGTGGACCGGGCATTTTAAGTGTTAGAGATGCATAATGCGGTATTGCGTTAAAGCGGGCGAAAGCTTCGCGTCCCAATAGTGCTTGATGGCTACTTTTAAACGGGGCGATATGGAAGAGTAACCTTTCACGACAGAAGTTGTCAGATGAACCGAACACAACTTCTAGCGGTATGGAGCCCGTACAATGGGCATATGGGCCTGGCATTACTCCTTTAAAGGAGGTGTTGCTATGGCGAATTTTGGTTGGGTTTATCCCCATCCTGCGGATTGTGTCATGATATATCAGGTTTATGTCACTGCCGCCATCCATGAGGACTCGTGTAAATTGGAATCCGTCGATTATAGGATCCAATATCAGGGCAGTCCATCCTGCGTTCCGGATATTTTCGGAATAGTCCTGATGGTCGAAGGTGATTGGTTTTGACAACCAGTGTGCGGCCCGCCTTTTGGTGGGCGTCGCTCTGTTTTTCTCTTTGATCACGTGAAGTGAGTTTACTATTTTAACCTCTTGTGGGAAAGTCTTTTGTTTTCCGGGGCTCTGCTTGTGGTGCTCGTCGTCATCTTCACTTGGTGTGTCGAGCCCCTTGTGTTCGGCGTTCAGTCTGCCGGACTGTTTGAAGACCCAACAATTTTGGTGGGTATGGTTAGCAGGCCTCCCGGGAGTACTGTGGATTTGACATATCTTGTCCAGGATTTTGTTGAAGTTGGATAGCTCATCGCTATTGTCCTTAAGGGGCAGTCTTTTGTTGTTCTGTCGTGAGCTTTTGAATCCGGCGTTGACTGCCGTGCTCTTTGGACTGTTCCTTTTAATCCGGTGCTGGTCCTTGTTGCGCCGTGGTTTCCCATTTCCATCCCTGATTTCGAATGTACTTGGGTCGCTGGTGCTGCATCTTGCTAGCCAGCTATCCTCTCCTGCGCAAAAGTGGGTCATGAGGCTTGTTAATGCGGCCATTGTTCTTGGCTTTTCTTGGCCAAGGTGTCTGGTGAGCCATTCGTCTCGGACGTTGTGTTTGAAAGCTGCTAAGGCTTTGGCGTCCGGACAGTCGACTATTTGGTTCTTTTTAGTAAGGAACCTGTTCCAGAATTTCCGGGCTGACTCTCCGGGCTGTTGAGTTATGTGACTTAGATCGTCTGCATCCGGAGGGCGGACATAAGTCCCCTGAAAATTTGCCCGAAATGCATCCTCGAGCTCTTCCCAGCTTCCAATGGTATTTTCGGGGAGGCTCTTAAGCCAATGCCGAGCTGGCCCTTTGAGTTTAAGGGGTAAGTATTTTATGGCGTGGAGGTCATCTCCTCTAGCCATGTGTATGTGGAGGATGTAATCCTCAATCCAGACTCTAGGGTCTGTTGTTCCGTCGTATGCCTCTATGTTTACGGGTTTGAATCCTGCTGGAAATTCATGATCCAGCACCTCATCGGTGAAACATAGGGGGTGTGCGGTGCCCCCATATTTGGGTGTGCCGTGATCTTCGGAATTTTGGCGTATTGCATTGCTTTGACGAGCATGCTTTCTTGGCCCATAAATGGACCTAACTGGGCCATCCTTTTGATGTGAATCCTTATGCGGATCGCATATTCGCTTGTGTGCGGCCCCATTCGCCGCTCTCTTTTTGCCGTGAGGTCGCCCATCCGACCGGGTGGCCTTCTTGCTTTTTAATTGTGGGGGCTCTAAGGCCTCCTCGTCGAATTCGGGCAGTAGCTTTCTTTTCGGGTAGCTCTTTATTCGGCGACTGTCGCCGTGCTTGTCTGCGGTGCTGAATACTTTGCTCCATTTGATCCTGAGTGCATCTTCCGCTGTTTTGAGCTTCCGCTTCTGCTTTTTTAGGCTACGCGCAGTGGCGACGAGCCTTTTCTGGAGGTCATTTTGCTCCAATAGTTTGTCCGGCGTCAGATCGTCCGGACTGTTGTCTTCGCCGGGGACAGATTGTTTATCCAAGTTGTCTTGTTCGGACGATTGCTCGATAGCTTGTTCGTTGTCCACCGGTTTGCCCTGCTCTATGGCTGGGTCTTTGTTGAGGCGGGGCTTTGTTCGGTGTTTATGTTGCCGTTTTGACTGCTTTTCGAGGGATTTATCCTTCGTAGCATCCCGTTGTTCGTCGTCTTCATTTCCTTTAGGTGTATCCACCATGTATACATCATGAGATGAGGTGGTTGTCCAGCATCCTATAGGTGCTGGCTCATTGTTGTCTCCTACATCGTTGTCCATACCGTCGATGTCTTCGGAGTCGAAATCGAGCACGTCGTGTAAGCTTTCGACAGTGGCTACGAAGTGGGTGGTGGGTGGGCGTTGAACTTCTTCGTCGTTCGCATCCCCACCTTCCTGACCGTAGTCCGGCCAGGGCTCTCCGGATAAAAAGAGAGACTTTATTGAATTCAGGATGTCGCCAAAGGGCGAGTGCTGAAAGATGTGCGCGGCCGTGAACTCCATGACCGGCGCCCAATCGGATTCGATTGGCAGGGGCGCGGAGGGTTCGGAGTCCGGAGAGGAGCCCGGCACCCTAGAGTCAAGGTCTTCGCAAAGGACAGGGATGGAGTTCGGCTCGATCGCCGTAGAGATTGTATCCCCCGAGGCGGTGTCCAACCACTCGTCCTCGATCGGGGAATCTGGCTCCGGATTAAGGGTCGGGGCGGATACTGGTGCGGCCTCCAGGGCACTGTTCGGCTGCAGAGCTAGATCATGCCCATCGAGACAGTGCGGCATGCTTGGCTGCGGCTCGAATCCGTCGAAGATCAAGTCTCCGCGGATATCGGCCGTATAGTTCAAACTTCCAAATCTGACCTGACGGCCAGGGGCATAGCTTTCAATCTACTCCAGATGGCCAAGCGAATTGGCCCACAGTGCAAAGCCGCCGAACACGAAGATCTGTCCGGGAAGAAAAGTCTCACCCTGGACCGCGTCGTTGTTGATGATCGAAGGAGCCATCGGGCCTATCGGTGAAGACACAGAGGAACTCTCAATGAAAGCACCAATGTCGGTGTCAAAACCGGCGGATCTCGGGTAGGGGGTCCCGAACTGTGCGTCTAGGCGGATGGTAACAGGAGACAAGGGACACGATGTTTTTACCCAGGTTCGGGCCCTCTCGATGGAGGTAATACCCTACTCCTGCTTGATTAATATTGATGATATGGATAGTACATAGGGATGGCAATGGGTACCCATTACCCGCATACCCTGTGGGTAAAAACCCTATTAGGGTAAGGGTATGGGACAAAAAATTAACCATGGGTACTTAAATGGGAAAGTATCATACCCATCGGGTAGAGAGCGTACGGGTATGGGATCGTATAACCCATGCCCGCGTACCCATGTACCCATCTAAAATGTTGACAGGTGGGTTTCCGTTAATATCCCAATGTATTCATTTCCCCTCCTAATCACGCTAGGTAAAAACTCTAATGTGTATTCAAATTATCTCTATAATTTATCAT
Organism: Triticum dicoccoides; assembly: GCF_002162155.2. Lineage (NCBI taxonomy): Eukaryota > Viridiplantae > Streptophyta > Magnoliopsida > Poales > Poaceae > Triticum > Triticum dicoccoides. The sequence continues at coordinate 396 of NW_021228987.1, read as the reverse complement.
GATTTCGTGAACTTAAAGTGTATGCATATGTGTTGTTATTTATGATTATGTGTTGTCGTTTAAATTTTTTATATGTCACTTTATAAGCAAGTATTTTTGTTTATGAGAATATGTTGTTGTTACAATATGTTGTTGTACATTGTTGTTTAAAATGTGTTGCTATTAATAATTTATGATTATATGTTGCTTTTTATAACTATTTTCTACTCAATTGATGTGTTGTAAATGCGGGTATTTTTACCCGCGGGTACCCATATACCCTGTCGGGTGAAGGGTATGGGAAAAAATTGTACCCTTGACGGGTATGGGTATGGGTGATGGGTAAACTCAGGGCGGACAGGTAAGGGTATGGGGTAGCTCCACCCGTACCCATACCCTGCGGGTGCCATCCCTAAT
>NW_021228986.1:0-1827 GCF_002162155.2 Triticum dicoccoides | reverse complement strand
TAAAGAAAAGAAAACAAATAGAAGATGAAGAGAATACTAATGAAAGGGGAGAGACTTCCCATTATCCTCCTATTATTTTTTATGATGAATCAGGTATCGAGGAGGAGCCTTCTATTCAACCAATCTCATCAATAAGGAGCTCAAAGAAGAGGGTTGAACCCACACATAATGTGAAGAAGAAAAGGAAGAAAAGGAGCAGCAAAGGTAAAAAGGTATCTCTCCCAAATGATGTTGCTCCTATTACTCCTTGTGATGATGATAATTGCTATACAATTGGTGCTATCCATACTATTAATGATGAGAATGATTATGCTTACGATATGAAAAGGCCCAAGCTTGGGGAAGCTATGTTTGATGAGTATGAAATATTTGAGAATATATTTTCTGAAATTAATGATTGTCCCAAGCTCGGGGATGCTACGTTTAATGAAGATGATATTTTTAGCATCCCAAGTTTTGATATGCAAAGTTGTTATGATGATAGCATGCCTCTTTATGATGATTATATTGATGAAAGTGGGTTTGGAAGAGTGTCAACTTTAGGAAGTAGTGATCCGACTATTTTGGAGGATTTTGAATCTTATTGTGATGAATATGAAAGTGGATTTGGAAGAGTGTCAACTTTATTTAGTGATTCCACTATCTTGGGAGAGGTTTCAATCGATTATGATGAGAACGAAGTTGATACTTATGATGATTATTGTGATGAAACTTATGCTATAAAAAGTAGTGATGATTATATTTATAAAACTTGTCATGATTATGATTACCATTTTTCCGAACATTACTCTTTTAATGTGGAAACAATTTACAGTATTCAAGTCTCTTATGATACTCCCACCATTCCGAATGAGAAGAAATTTGCTTATGTAGAGAGTAGTAAATTTTCTATGCTTGTAGATCATGAAAAGAATGCTTTAGGTGCTGGTTATATTGTTGAATTCATTCATGATGCTACTGAAAATTATTATGAGGGAGGAATATATGCTTGTAGGAATTGCAATAATATCAAGTTTCCTCTCTATGTGTTGAAATTTTTGAAGTTATGCTTGTCTTACCTTCCTATGCTAGTTGATTATTGTTCCCATAAGTTATTTCCTCACAAAATCCCTATGAATAGGAAGTGGGTTAGACTTAAATGTGCTAGTCATATTCTTCATGATGCTCCCTTTATGTTTCAATTCTTATCTTTTATGTGAGCATCATTGAAATCATCATGCCTAGCCAGAAAGGCATTAAAGAAAAGCGCTTGTTGGGAGACAACCCAATACTTACCCTTACTGTTTTTGTGTATCCACATGATTATGCTACTGTAGTAATCATGTTTTATATCTTTTGTTTCAATAAAATGCCAAGTAGAGCCTTTGGAAAGACTTGGGTGAAGTCTTTATGATCTTGCTGTAAAAAACAGAAACTTTAGCGCTCACGAGATTAGCTGCCATGTTTTACAGAAGAGTGCTTTTAGGTTGATTCTTTTTGCAGATGATTAATAGACCAATTCATCAGGTCCACTAATTTATTTCAGAATTTTTGGGGTTCCATAAGTATACGTTTGATACAGATTATTATAAACTGTTCTGTTTTTGACAGATTCTGTTTTCATTGTGTTGTTTGCTTATTTTGATGCATCTATGGCTAGTATGTAAGGGTATGAACCATAGAGAACTTGGAATAAAGTAGGTTTAACACCAATATAAATAAAGAATGAGTTCATTACAGTACCTTATGTGGTGGTTTTTCTTTCTTATACTAACGGAGCTTACGAGTTTTGTTTTGAGTTTCGTGTTGTGAAGTTTTCAAGTTTTGGGTAAAGATTCGATGGACTAT
>NW_021228985.1:0-1955 GCF_002162155.2 Triticum dicoccoides | reverse complement strand
GGGGGTTGCAAATTTTCTTCTCAACAACAAAATAGGTTGTCTAGATATGCAACTAGGTGGAGAACCTCTATGAAAAGCACAACAAAACAAAAAGTGCAAGCAAAAATGGAAACACAAGATAATAAGCTTGCACAAAGTAAAGGATAGAAGTAACAACAAGTGGAGGCGTGGATGTGTTTCTGAAGTTCCCTCTAGAGGGAGGTACATCTTTATTCGAGGGGTGTGGAGGCACGATGCTCCCCAATAGCCACAATGGCTCACCCTATTCTCTTCACACACTTGTACCATGCAAGGTGTCATGAATCCACTAACGGTGTCCTTGAAGGTGGCAACTCGAACCTTTACAATCAAGGTTGGGGCAATCTCCAGAACTTAATTGGAGGCTCCCAACACCGCCATGAAGCTTCAACATAATGGATTATGGCTCTGCGTGGCCTTTTCCGTCTACAATGCCCAAACACCCAAGAGTAACAAGATCCTCACTAGAATGTAGGGGAGTCAAATTTGCTTTGGTGGAAGTGTAGATCAAGGTCTTCTCTCTTAATCCCTAGCAAATCAACAAGTTTGGTAGGCTAGGGAAGGATATCACGCAAGATAGGGGTGGGAGGAGGAAGAACCCCCTCCTTATATTATCCCACCAGAAATCCAACTGGTATGTGCAGAAAATGCATAGGGCGCTACAACCACTCCGGAGAGCAGTACAACTGCCCAAGTCCCATTTAGGAGTATGCAGGGTCCAAGAGGTACAACACCTTAGGCAGGCGGTGCACCAATTCGGGAAGAAGGTGTAGCCCAGGCCGAAGAGGTACAACTGCTAGGGAAACCGATCTGGCACTACCCAAGTCCGCTTCCAGACCCGAGAGGAAAACCCACAAATGATAGTTCGGCCGACGCAAGCGTCGGTAGTACCGCTCCAGGACAGGGAGCGGTACGACCACACTACAACCACCTATTGTGGCCCGGTTTCCCACTCCATAGAGGGAGTGGTAAAACTGCTAGCACAGCGGTACAACCGCTTGGGTGATTTCTATTAGGTTAATTTTTGGTTTCTCTCCTCAAACAGATAGGTAGATATATGTGAGTGCAAAATGAAAGCAATTTGCACTGGGCACTGAATTAATATGTTAGTCCAGAAAAATAATATAAATTGATACAAAAACTATGCCAAAATGATATAAACATGGCATCAAACAAAACAAATTATAAATGCATTTGAGACGTATCATAGCATCAAACGGCTGGCCAACTGCTTGCGTCGGCAGAAAATGACCAACAAACCTGGCTCCCCACAACCAAGGATGGGATTCCAAAAAAGGTACGTCACCGTCGTCGTGCTTGGTCGCCGCAGGGGCTTTCTAGAGGAAACCTCAGGCTCCAGAGAGAAGAAGGATGGTTGGAGATGGTGAGGAGCTCGCGGCTAGGGTTTCTCTCAGGGGCTAGTGGTCAGGAATCTCGACAAGCCTTATGTCAACTCTAGTTCAACTTTTAGCTAGTTGGCCAAATCATGGGCAAGCAAAAGATTTACCAATATATTGGCTAGCCAAATAGTTGGTAGAGTTAAATTGGGTTTAAACCAAATGTACCTAACATGACCAAACTGCACTAAGAAATGTTTCAAATTCTAATAAATTTTAGTACAGACAATTATCATATAGAATTAATGAAAATAAATAGTATTTCAAGATTTGACTGTAGAATTCATCATGAACATACACTCTATTGTGATGTTGACAATCCAGCCTCAAATTACCACTATAGGCTCAACGTGATGAGGGCTTAACAAACTATCGACCTCTATAGCAACTGATCAAAGTAGGGTGGAGAAGAAGCCCCCCCCCCCCGCCCCCGCCCCCACCCGCGTCGCGTTCCTCTAGCGACAGGGGGGAAATCCTCGCCGCCACCATAGGATAGTCCCTCCTCCACCAACCATTGTTGCACTGCCACAGGAGGGCCAG
>NW_021228984.1:0-1214 GCF_002162155.2 Triticum dicoccoides | reverse complement strand
TGCCTACCGCATCACAGCCCACCCCTACGGTCAGCGCTGCGCACGGCCTCCAGCATACTACAAACACCAGAAACTACTTGCAACTCCTGGACAGAGGACAAGGGTGATCAAGAAGCCGAGAGGGTCCATTGGTTTCGGGCCCAATGCGTGGTAGTAGCTGAATCATGGATCACAAACACAGAACTCAGTTCCTGAGGACGGCTGCAATGAGACAACCCACCATGTACTCCTACATGGCCTCTCACCGCTACCTTTACCAAATCGTGTTCACACACTTAGCTCACACACAGTAGGACATGTTCACACGCCTCTGATTCATCCCCGATGAATCAGACCTGACTCAACTCTAAGCAGTAGCAGGCATGACAAACAAGCATGAATGAGTAGGCACATCAGGGCTCAAACAACTCCTACTCATGCTAGTGGGTTTCATCTATTTACTGTGGCAATGACATGTCATGCAAAGGATAAAGGGTTCAGCTACCGCAGCAAGTATCAAATATGTCGTTGTTGTCCTAATGCAGTAAAAGAGAGCAGGAGCGAGAGAGTGGGATTTTATCGGAATGAACAAGGGGGTTTTGCTTGCCTGGCACTTCTGAAGATAACATTGAGTCTTCATCAGTGTCAACGATCACAACGTCGGAACATCGTCTACCGGGAGGGAACAGATACTGGCAACAAAGAAGAACACAATCAATGCAATGCACAAAATGATGCATGCTATGACATGGCAATATGAATGTGTTTTGAGCTAATGCAACTAGCAACAGATTAAATGAAGTTGGTTTGAATACAAGATTCAAATTCAAACTCCATATGTGATTATTCAAATGCCATTTAATTCATTTGTCCTAAACAGTAGTGATAAGTTGTTCTAACATGCATGAAAATGGTACAGATGGATTCCTTGAATTTTTCTGATAATTTTTCATATATAATTTATTTAATTTGGAGCTACGGTTGAATTTCTATGATTTTTAGAAGTTTTTACAATTTCCTGGAATTTCCTGAATAATATAAATCCAGAAATGAATTATGGCGTCAGCACCACGTCACGGTGACGTCAGCAGGGTCAACTGGGCTGGCTCGGGTCAAACCTGACGTGTGGGGGCCACACGTCAGTGACACAGGACCTAATCCCGGTCAAACCCAGCGCTGACTGGGGTTTGACCAGGGGTGGGGCCCACAGTCAGTGGCTGTGGGGGTGTTTAGCG
>NW_021228983.1:0-619 GCF_002162155.2 Triticum dicoccoides | reverse complement strand
ATATGTTATTACTAGAGTACTAGAAAAAGAATGGCAATTATTAATTGTGCTAAAAGAATGATGGTGATAGATGCTCACATTTCATTGCATCTGATGATATAAAGTTTTCAATGTCTACGGAAGGCCTTTTAATATCTCAATGTTAACATAAGATTGTGCAAGAACATACATACAAAAACTTATTGAGTAATCATGCAAATGTGCAGGCAAGTTCAACATGTTTATATTGATTATACCTCATGTGTTGATATAGTGACTTGTTGTGGCACAGTATAAAGTCCTTTTAGTTCCACCTTCTGCACGGCATTCCCCATCTGTTGAAAATACTGTTCTGGATGACTTTGGAATGTCTTTATATGCTCATCATCCCCCAATATTAATGAAGCACCCTGGAGGTTCACATCTGTGATCCACTTTCGCGGCCACTTTTCTTGCGTTTTTGTTGTCACGACCAGAGTGTAAGGTGTGTTAGGCAGCACAACACCACACAATGGCAGCCTTAGGAAGGAGGACCCCACACTCTTGTCCATTAGCCTAAATGCAATGGGTTTATCGGTGTTATTTGTTAGCTGAAGCGGGCACGTGATAACCTTGTTGGCCTCAAAGGGGAAGCGAAGCA
>NW_021228982.1:0-2405 GCF_002162155.2 Triticum dicoccoides | reverse complement strand
CGTGGTATATTTCAACCCAAAAAGTCCCTCATGTAAAGTTGCCATGATATTTACAACGAGGCTACATGGATAAAGTATACAACCCCTTGGTGTATGGAAGACTACAAGACAACTTGAGGAATCCAAAAAAAACACAAGACCAAAAATGTTTTTTTGGCTCATATAAAAGTGAAGAAAAGATTAATTGTCATATTTCTACTTATCGGACAACAATCAAGACATGGTGAGTTAGTCAGTACAGCATTGCTACATCGTAGGGGTTGTTGGTTCGAGTCCCACTTTTGACGATTACTTTTTCTTGAAAATTTCACATAAAAGGTTGATATGCATAACATCGAATATGTGATGTGCATGGTCATAGACACCACAAGCAAAGGTTTTCGAACTCATTCATTCCATCACTACCACTAAATTGCTCAGAGAAAAAAAGTACTATCATTGGCAGACAAACGAATGGAAGAAGATAATGCCTTGAAATTAGTTTCATGGACAAAGCATGCAAACTGCTAAAAAAGTGTTTTAATTGTGGTGACGTCACTCTATAGGTCAAGTATGATGATTATCATTTACTCTACTAAAAGACTTGTAGTGGTGTGGTGGTTGCCCGTGATAGGTATTCTCTAGGAGACTCTATTTCGAACCCTGGCTGTGGCAATTTATTTTTTAACTTTTTCGCCTACGATGGCAGTTAACAAGAAAAAAAAAGGGGGAAAGGGAATCGGGAGTGGGAGGGATCTGGTCGTTCAGATCTTTCGCAATCTTCCGAATGTTCGGAAGATACATTTACCATTTTTATTTATCAGTCTAGTTTTCTGTTAATTTTTTCCCCTCAACAAATAATTTTCTGTTATCGCTTATTTTGGTTTTTATTTTTATATATAATTTTCCTTTTATTTTCTATTTGATTTTTTATATTTTTATTTATTTTCTTCTTTATTTCTTTTTTACGTTTCTTTTTAATTTTCATTTTATTTTATTTCTTATTTCTTAGTGGCATTTTTGTGTGGTTCCTTTCTCATTTTATTATATCTAAAATATTCAGGATATTTTACAAAAAGAAATTATAATCCAGCATTCTTTACTTTTGATGAACATTTTAAAATTTTGTGAACATATTATAAAATACACAGACATTTCATAAGTACTACTAAATAATCATTTTTGGAAATTCACAGTAACATTATAAATTAGCGATTGTTTTTCAAATTTTGGGATTTACATTAAAACAAACATGCGCCCTCTCTGATCATTCTAGGCCAGGCCCACTTCCATTTCACTCGTGTCGCTAGCAAGAGTTGGTTCGCTGATTCCTTTTCTTATACTAGACGACACCCCACGCGTTGCAGCAGGAACATGGGGGAATTGGTTGTGATATATTATTTTTGTTATTTTGTTTCCATGCATTTGAATATGGCACTAAAGATTTAAAATACATTTTTATTTGATTATATATTATTACAAAATAAATATTAAGTTGTATCTCTCATGCATGTTGAGAGAAATAAAAGTAGTGGAGTTGATAAAGTGGTATGTGTTCATGGTGAGGGAATTAGTATAGGTAGCATTTTCATGCATGCATGTTTGAAGAAATAAATGTAGCGGAGTAGATGATATAAATAAGGTAGTGGGGATGAACTTCTTAGGTATATAGGATTAGTTGTTTCTGGTTTTCTGTAGCTTTCTGGTTGGGTTTTCTTCCATTTTGGGGGAATTACTTGTTTTTTCTTCCATTTTCTGTTTATGTCACCTTTATATTTTTTTATCCTTTTATTTCTATATTTTGTTCATTTTCCCTTTCTTTTTTCATTATCCTTTTTATTTCTTCCTTTTTGTTTATGTTTGTTTCCCTTTATTTTATTATGATCTTAAAATTCATGAACCTTTTCTAAAACCCTTGAACATTTGTATAAATCATCATTCCTTACTTTCCATGGGCTTTTCTATAAATTTTTGCGTATTTTGAAGTTCATTAATATTTTCTAAAATATCAGCACTTTGAAAATTCGGCATTTTTAAAAATTTGTGAACATTTATAAAGTTTTACGAGCATTTTATAATTGTGTGAGATTTTTTTAAAATTATAAAATGTTTTTCAAATTGATGAAAATAATTAATTCTTGCAAATAGTTTTTACATTTATGACTATATTTTAGAAATCCTCAACATTTTTGAAATTTGTGACAATTTCATAAACTGTTTGACATTCATATATGACAATTGTGAAAATAATATTATCTTCTAAAAAATTAGAAAACATTGCAATACTGAGCATGGCCAACTAAAAAAAAGTTCGTGCACCACTTATCAGTTACCGGCGGTCGAGCATTTCGTACTACCTGAGCAAAATTTACAAAGGATCGTCAAAACCAGGTGACGGGCAGCTAGCTCACCAGCGTAGAGGCACA
>NW_021228981.1:0-452 GCF_002162155.2 Triticum dicoccoides | reverse complement strand
GCCGTCTGTATCACAGCATATATATTATTAGAGGCGGGCTTTGGCTCCCTTAAATAAGTGACTGCGGAGAATTCATTTACCTTGCGACTCGTCAAGTCGCCGGTTGACAAGCGCAATGTCCGCATCCGCCACATCAAGTTGCCGCATTAACTCGACAACTCCACTAGTCCGGCTAGCCCCCGGACTATCCGCCACCTGCATAGGAAGGGCGACATTCAATACCTGCGATTTTGATCCTCGGCACGCTGTCGCTTTCGACAACTTGCCGAGTCTCAGGGGCTACTATCTATACAGGGCACACTTCTATGTGCAAAACTGTCAAAAAGGTGCGTCGTTCTTGCGTACCTCAAATCCCGCAGCAAACTCCTGACGGCATTATGCAATCCGCTCTCGGCGGACGAAATCCTTCCAATCACCATACTCATCAAAGCACGGTGATCTTCTGAGATGGA
>NW_021228980.1:0-1631 GCF_002162155.2 Triticum dicoccoides | reverse complement strand
CTGGAATAAATATGTCGATAACTCACCACCTAAAATGTATATTGTGATGATCTAACTTTCTTACTTTTGAAGTCGATAACCTTGGGAATAGATTACCATACATTTCTTCTGGAGTAACTCCGCCATTTTCGTCAATTGGCACAACAAGTCATCTAGTATCACTAAAGCTAGGATCGCCCCATCATGTTTAGCGACCCCAACTCTGTTTCTCCAGTTTCTCTTCCACTTGAGAGAAATCGTTAACTAATTCAATTGGATGCATACATGATAGGTATATTCAATCTCGTACGTATTGCTGCTTCAAATAGAGGGCACGATTTGCTGCTACACAGGCTGCCTCTTGAGAAGCTAATCCACATCTCCTCGGAATGTCGTTGTGTGTGGCGTATCGTGTGTAATATGCATTGCTTTGCTTTTGTATGCATCCATGAATCGATGCTTTTACTAGTGCAGGGCCTGACGCGGCGTTCACGGCGACATAGCATGTTGGTTACTTTTTTCAGATTAATGAGGTATGCGCTTATTTTTTATGACCCGGTGCAGTCTTGGCTTATTTTTTACAAACCGGTGAGGTCTACGTTTACTGATTGGCTTCAAGTTTTCAACCGGGCAAGTGGATATTCTTTTTTTTTTCATACCTACCGCCCGCCAGACCAAATTAGCCAACAACAGGTTGGTTACTTTTTTCAAACCGATGAGGCGTCCGCTTATTTTTTTTTGTTCGAATTGATGAGGTCTCCGCTTCCTGAGTGGCTTGAATTTTTGGACCAGGCACATGTATGGGAATTTGCCCAGTACGTAAAAGTGGATATTCTTGTTTACCTATTGAAAGGAGAATAATAATGACTCTAAGATTAGGTGTTTAGAGAAGCAACCCATCGAGCTAGCTTGTGCACTAGTATAAATACACAACTCACGGTGACACAGCAAATCTCATCCATCATTACACACACGCACATCTTTCCTCCATTTCCTAAGGCATTATTAGCGATGGAGTACTCGCCAAAGCTAGCGGCGGCACTGCTCTTAGCTCTCGCGTCCGCCATGATCGTCACCGCCCAGAACGGGGCCGATGACATGCTGAACGCCCACAATGAAGTGCGCGCCGCCGTCGGTGTGGGGCCAGTGACGTGGGACCCCATAGTGGCGGCGTACGCGCAGTCGTACGCGGAGAAGCGCCGCGCCGACTGACAGCTACTACTCTCTCCGGAGGTGCGCCCATACGGAGAGAACCTTTTTCGGGCCGCTGGGGCCGAATGGAATGCGGTGGACGCAGTGATTTATTGGGCGTCCGGGAAGCAGTACTACGACCACGCCACCAACACCTGCTCCGCACCTACGGGTGAGTCGTGCATGGGATACCTGCAGTTGGTGTGGAGGGACACCAAGACCATCGGCTGCGGCGCTGTCCTCTGTGACGGCAACGCTGGCGTGTTTGTCATCTGCAGCTACAGCCCGCCCCCCGTGCTCGGGCAGATTCCGTACTAGGCTACGTACCAAGTATATATGCATGCGGCTATGCATGCATGCACGTAGCACCATGTTGCTTAAATAAATAATTAAGGGATACTCCTAGGGCTGGGCACTAATTCTCGGTCGATTGATGTCACCGATATGTGTGTGTGTGTGTG